>NW_028274822.1:34558257-34861287 GCF_037043125.1 Eumetopias jubatus
TGACATTTAAAAAATACCTCCCCTATTTACCTTTTAAAACCTGTGTTTCTTCCCCATCCTATTGTTCTCCTTTGGTCAGACCCACTGACTTCATCCTTCAAACCTTCAAAATGAGAATAGCCTGACAAATGTGTAAAAAATAACCATGCTTAGGCCCAACCCAGACCAAATACATTTGCCTGGAATATCAGTTTCAGTGTGCCACAATTGAGCATAATGGCAGAGGTTGAAACCCACTGGTCCATACTAAGTTTTTGTACCCACCTATAAGTTGAGATAATTGTAATAATGTATGTGTATATATTTAAAATGCACATACATACATACATTCATATTCATCGATATACTTAAACTTCCTTTTTCTCCTTGACAAGGAACCCATTCTTTACCCAGATTTCAACAAGGAAGCCCTCCATAACCTAGGGCAAACGAGATCTTATCTAGGTAAATGAGTGTAAATGACCTAGGGTCTCGCTGTCTGGCCTCCTTTCCTTTCCTCTTTTCCAACACAGCTGATGCACCAACAACATCCTCTACCCCTACCTAAAGGTACCACGGAATAAAGTTTTAAACCCAATAATATAACATGCTTTTCAATTTTGAAAGCCTGTGATTTAATTACATACCTGTACTGTGATTACCATATACTAAAAGCTTACCAATCAATAAAAAGATAAAGCACTGCCTGAGAGCTGTGCTGACCCTTCTTCCCACAAAGGCCAGGTGATCTGGTGCATTTAGGTGCATTTGCAATTATCACTCTGTGTGTGTGTGTGTGTGTGTGTGTGTGTATACACACGCACATATATACACATATATACATATATATACATGTATATACACATATATACATATATACAAATGGGAATATTATTTATGTATATATATTTTTATATTTACATAAAATATAAAATATATATTTAAATTAAAATATAATATATATGCATAAATAAATAAATAAATGTCACAATTTATTTACCCATTCATCCATTCATGGATATTTGAGCTACTTCTACCTTTTAGCTATTGTGAATAGTGCTATTATAAACATGCATACAAATGAATTTGTTTGAATATCTGTTTTTAATTATTTCATGCACATGCCTAGGAGTAGAATTATGGGCTTATATGGTAATTCTATATTTAACTTTTTGAGGAACTGCCAAATTGTTTTCCACAGTGGCTGAACCATCTTCTATTCCCAATAGCAAAGTACAACAGTTCTCATTTCTCTACATACTCTCCAATATTTGTGATTTATTAAAAAATATATTATAGCCTTCTCAGTAGGTGTGAAGGGGTACTTCACTGTGGTTTTGTTTTGCATCACCCAAATGACTAATGATGTTGGCATTTTTTTCATGTGCTTGTTAGCCCTTTGTATATCTTTTTTGGATAAAGAAGTCCTTTGCCTCTTCCAGTTCTTTGCTTGTTTTTAGTTGGGTTGTTTATCATTTTGTTGTTGAGCTGTTGGGGCAATTGGCCATAGATATATGGGTTTATTTCTGAACTCTCATTTCTACTCCATTGGTCTAGTCTGCATATCTATCCTACTGCCAGTACCACACTGTTCTGATTACTATGGCCTGTGATAGGTTTTGAAACAGGGAAGTGTGATTTGGTTCTTCTTTTTCAATAATGTTTTGGCAATTCAGGGCCACTTGTAACTCCATATGAATTTGAGGACTGGATTTTCCAATTCTGAAAAAAAAAAAAGGGCCATTGGAATTTTGATAGGGATTGTTTCAAATCTATAGATCACTTTGAGCAGTTTTGACATCTTACTATTAAGTCTTCTGATCCATGAATACAGGATCTCTTTCCATTGATTTAGGTCTTCTATATTTTCTTTTTTTTTTAAGATTTATTTATTTATTTGACAGAGGGAACACAAGTAAGGGGAGTGGGAGAAGGAGAAGCAGGCTTTCCATGGAGCAGGGAGTCCGATGCGGGACTCGATCCCAGGACTCTGGAATCATGACCCGAGCCGAAGGCAGATGCCTAACAGCTGGGCCACCCAGGTGCCCCAGGACTTCTTTACTTTCTGTCAGCAGTTTTCATTGCACAAGTCTTTCACCCTCCTGGTTAAATTTATTCTTAGGCATTTTATTCTTTTGAATGCTACTATAAATGAAATTATTTCCTTAAATTCCATTCAGATTGTTAATATGTATAGAGACATTACTGGTTTTAGTGTGTTGGTCTTGTATCCTGAAACTGCTGAATATATAGCTTTTTCTGTAGGTATTCTTTGGGATTTTCTATATATAGAATCATGACATCTGGGAATAGAGATAGTTTTACCTCTTCCTTTCCAATCTGGATACACTGTATTTCTTCACATTGCCTAATTGTTCTGGCTAGAACTTTCAGTACAATGTTGAATAGCAGTGATGAAATAAGCATCACTGTCTTGCTCCTGATCTTAGTGGAAAATCTTTCCCTCTTTCACCATTGAGAATGATGTTAGCTATGAGTTTTTCATAAATGGACTTTATCATGTTGAGAAAGTACCCTTGCTTTTTACATTTTAAAATGTCTGAAAAAATCAAAAGGAAAATAATGTTTTATGACACATGAATATTATATGAAATTAATTTCAATGTTCATAACTACCTTTTTATTGGAACCCAGCCATGCTCATTCCTTCCCACATTGTATAAGGCTGATTTTGTACTACTACAAGGGCAGAGTTGAGTAGTTGTGGCAGAAACCATATTGTCCACAAAGCCAAAAATATGTACCTAGTCTTTTATAGAAAATGTTTGCCAATTCCTGGCCTACTCCTGCCCATAAACTTTATGATAGCTGGAGCTTTTTATTTATTTTTTTTTTCACCACTGAATCTCGAGTACTTCCCATATTAACTACCTAGTAAATGGTACATACTTAATAAAAATTTGTTGAAGTGATTAAATAATTCTAAAATCAACCAATCCAGGAAATCTTTAATCCTTTGTTTACCTGCTAACTCAAATGGTTACCTAAGAAAACAACAAACAAAAACATCTAATTATCTATTAATGGTGAATCAGTACAAAATTTTAAGGTGTGAATATGACTAGCGTTACATATCAAATGAAATAGCATGTGCACACATGTCTTTGTGTATAAAGAGATATATTCACATATATAGCGCTTTCTATACAATAAGAGTTTGACTTCATCAGTTCTTTTTCCTTCTAGGAGTTAGAACTGAGTGAAAATCCTAACACATGTACTACATCATATAGAGTGGTCTTATCTTTTTTGATTCTTGGTTTCCTCATGTGTAAAATGGTCAAAACCGTATCTCTCATGGGACTTTTTGTGGTGATTATTTGAATATTATATGTACAGCACCTAGAAAAAGGCCAGGACAAAGTAGCTGGTGGCAGTTTGCAAGACTATTAGAGTGAAATAATACAATGATAGCTCAAAATTAGAACAGAAGTACAGGCCTATTTACAAATTAACATAAGCATATGAGATAATCTAGCATGGTAGACAGTTTAAATTTACAAACTATCACAAAAACTATCACCATAATATATCTTGGTGCTGGCCTTGTATATTTTTAAGTAACATGTTTTAAGCCCACAGGAGATGAGAACTGAAATTTACCACATCCACTGTGGTCAGACTGAGTGGTGGGGTCAAGCTTGGAAGAGCTATTGCCCAACTAGTGCATAAAGAGCCTCTAGATGTGTGTGTGTGTGCGTGCGTGTGTGTGTGTGTCTGTGTGTGTATGCAAGTGTATACCTGTGAGGGAGGGACTTCAGGGGAGAGAGAGAGAGCTACTTGGCTCTTAAATAAAAAGGGACAGTGGAACAGTGTTCTTGGCACTGCATGTCCAATGTAAAAATAATATACATTTTGTCTCCATTTGGATTGTACTTCCAGGTAGAGGTTGTGCTCAATGAGAATCAAGTTGAAAATGTTTCTCTGGTCCCATTTAAAAGGTTATACATAATAAGATTTCTGCCGTGGTGGGAAAGTTAAGAATTCTGGGTGACTTGCCAAATCTTTTGATCGCAAAGAATGCTTTTAATACACATTGCAAACCATTTGTCTTTGCAAGGTGTAAAATGCCAGAGCTCAGCTTCCTTTTTCAGGGTCTGTTACTCTCCATAGCATAATTTATCTTAAATCCTCCAGCAGTGTTAACTCTTTACCCTCAGTAGCACGGGAACTGTGTATCAATGTGTCTGACTGTGTATTCCCTGAGAGTCTCCCTGTGCATTTTCATCTACCCTTGGGATTCTAGGATTCTGACAAACACTGAAATAATCTGTCTTTTCAATTAGTCAATACATATTTATTGAGCACCATATATGTGTTCAGGCTGTATTTAAGGAATATGACATATGATTGGTGCTCTCAAGAGAGGCTGTAAAGCTTACGATATTCACAGAGCTCCTCTGGAAGGGTACATAAGAAACTAGTGATAGGAGATACCTCGGAGGAGGTAAAGGGGAAGAAGGAAAGGATAACTTTTCACTATGTACCTTTTGATACCATTTGAACTTGTACATGTGATTGATTTACCTATTTTGTTTTTATTTTTAAAATTTTTTTAGATTTTATTTATTTGGGGGGGGAGGAGCAGAGGAGGAGGGAAAAAGAGGAGGAAAGAATCTCAAGCAGATTTTGCGCTGCTGAGAGTGGAGCCCCACACAGGGCTCGATGTAACAATACTGAGATCATGACCTGAGCCGAAACCAAGAATGGGACACTTAACCGACAGAGCCACCCAGGCGGCCCTGATTTACCTATTTTCTTTTTTAAATTTTTTTCTTAATATGTTATGTTAGTCACCATACAGTACATCATTGGGTTTTTTTGTTTGTTTGTTTTAAGATTTTTTATTTATTTATTTGACAGAGAGAGAGAGAGAGAGAGAGACAGCAAGAGAGGGAACACAAGCAGGGGGAGTGGGAGAGGGAGAAGCAGGCTTCCTGCTGAGCAGGGAGCCCGATGCGGGGCTCGATCCCAGGACCCCAGGATCATGACCTGAGCCGAAGGCAGATGCCCGACGACTGACTCACCCAGGCGCCCCCAGTACATCATTGGTTTTTGATGTAGTGTTCCATGACTCATTGTTTGCGTATAACACCCAGCGCTCCATGCAACACGTGCCCTCCTTAATACCATCACGGGGCTAACCCATCCCCCCACCCCCTTCCCTTTTAAAAACCCCCAGTTTGATGCCCTGATTTACCTATTCTAAAACAAAACTAGAGGCACCTCGGTGGCTCCATCGGTTAAGCGGCTGCCTTCGGCTCAGGTCATGATCCCAGCGTGTGGGATGGAGCCCCGTATCAGGCTCCCTGCTCGGCAGGGAGTCTGCTTCTCCCTCTCCCTGCTGCTCTGCCTACTTGTGCTCTCTCTCTATCTCTCTGTCAAATAAATAAATAAAAATTCTTAAAAAAATAAAAAAAGAAAGCTAAACTAAAAATCACAACTTAATAGATGGTTTAAGGGTAAAGCTTTATTTGCAGGAAATAACTGGGAGGGATCTGAGTGTGTCAAATACCACTAGTGATATAGATTCTAGGCTAGTCAAGGGAAGGAAGAATGAGGACTGAAATAATTGGAAACAATTTATCCAGTGCTCTTGCACTGCCAGTGGATTATGAATTAGATCATAGATACATGGCCCACCATTGTCAAAATGTTCCCCAGTCATTTTGGGGGGTCCCCAGGGATGATTCAAATACAGTCACAAGCTTCCCTCTCAAATCTCTGCCCTTGCGTCTTATGCGTGTATCTGCTTGCCCCCTAGTTGTGGGTGGAGCCTCAGCAGGGCTGAGGCTTATTCCTGCCTGGGGCACATCTTTGGCCCCAACAGTGCAGCAGTTCACTTACTACTCATTCTGTAGTCATTACAACACAGAACCGAGGGCAGCATAGCCTTCTAGAATAGCAACTTTATGCTACACTTTGTCACCTGGAGTCCCTCTGGTCTCACGTGGCTCATGAAAACAATTATTTTACCTGCTACTTATAGTTAATTATAGCTGGCCTGTTTTCTGCAAAAGGCTGGTCATGGACTGGATACTAGGCCACCCTCACCACTGTACAAACCTTCCTGGCTCTCCTCTCAGAGCCCACAGATAACTTAGTGTCATGTGTATGGTCTCATGCAAATAGATGACAGGATAGAAAAATGCCATCATATATGCATATTACACTTAATTCATATCTAGTCTACACATATATGATATTTACAGAACATATGTATATATTTTCATTCCCAATACTGCCACATGCAATGTCAGATGCTTCTTAAATTCCCAATGGTTACATTTGATTTTAAAACTTGTATAGTAGGTACGGCTCTGGAGGATCAGACTCTGGAGAAAGGGCATATTGCATGAAGTTTATCAAATGAACTTAATTCTCTCCAATTTATGACGGCATAAAAATTAATCTCAAGAAGAATGGATAGCAAGTTTTAGTATACATACTCCAATTACTAGGACATCCTTTGCTTTGAACCTTCTAATCAAAAAGAACCCCTGAGTCTGGCATCTCATACTTGTTTAATGGAAGAAACATTTATTTTCTAGCTTTGCAGAAATTCCTAGGTGGATCTGAGTCCTAAACAGCTTTGTAAATTATATAGTTAATGCTCTTTGCTGAAGTCCCATGTAAGTACTGAGTCAGGAAGTGTTGGGTATGAATGGGCAGAAGTTGCCATGAGAGATGTAAGCTGAAGATTTACAGAGAGAATGAAAACTTACATCCTTAGCGGGTGTTTTGTTGATGGCTTGTAACAGTCTCCTAGGAGGTTTACCTTGCATGTCTGGCATCAACAGAACAAATAGCCTCAGCCTGCACTGACCTTGGTATCATTATGAATTATTTTAACAGGAAGAAACTTGGGAAAACATCTCTAATGTATTAGATACCACCCTGCTAAATGCAGCATCTGGAATAAAGGTCCTCTCTATCTGTCTGTTCACTGTGTGCTGGAGATATGCCAGGCTATCAAAGCCAGCATGAATATATAGATCATTTTGCCTTCAAAACAGTTGGTACCCAAGTTTGGAATTCTTTTCCATTAATATTTGCAATAACCTGTAAATTTTAGAAGGATAAGAAGCAGAAAGTTATTCAAATACTTGAGGTAATGTTACATATGGAATCATTAAAGGCAACTGCTTAAGAAAAACGTACTTCAAAAGAAAATGACATCCAGTAATTTATAGAACCCAGCACTGTATCCACTAGTTGTCATCCTGATTTGGTTATTTGATTAGTAGGTGACCTTGAAATAACCTCTTAATATGTCTGTTCTCCTGGTTTGCAAAAGAAGGACATTGAACCAAATGGTTTATGGGTTCCTTTCAGCTTTAAGATTCCATGAGTTAATGAATGCAAATGAAAGTAAGACCTATGAAACACTAAAAGAACAAAAATTAGAAATCACGATTCATTAGGAAAAAAAAGTACACCAGGAATGTATGAGTAGCACTTTATGCTAAAGGAATGAAGAACGGACACCTGTGGTTCCAAGAGAGAACAAGGCAATGATTAATTGATAGGGTAAAATAAATCTGTAACTTTATAAATAACTCTTTTAAAGACTTGCCAAAAAATAATAAACTTGTTTTCCTCTATACATATAAAGACTGTGCACATGCCATTGTATGGGGTTAACAGCTTCTCTGTTGGCTCACCTAGATTATGCTTGATCTGTCGTTCCCCTTCTCTTGCATTCCTAACAGGATGGATTCATGGACTGCTGGATTAGATCGGAACGAAAGGGCAGGGAGGATTAACTCCTTAACAAAAACCATTCATTTTGCACTCTATCCTTATGTGAATGCACTGAAGACCTTCCACAATGCACTGCATGCGTTATTATAAAAATAAATCAGTACTGTTTGCAAGAATATGTTCATCATATCAGTTAGCTAGGGGTGCAAAAGGGCTGAGACACAGGGCAGGGACATAATGATTCGTGGAAAGGGGATAAAAATCTCTAACAAGCGCAAATCACAGTGATTAAACCAAAGCAGACTGAGATACTTAGTGGAAGATGCCCATTTCGATTAGTAAACGACAAACTCACGAGAGATGCTGAGAGTATCAGGTACAGTAGGAACACTCTGGTAGTAGGGATTAGTCTGATTTTGGGCAAAAAGTATCAAAAAGAAAGGGGAAAGCAAATACCAAGTGACACAAACTTTATCATCTAAATGCACCACTACCCTTAGGGGAGAGGGCCATATATCTCCGCCTCAAGCTTCAGAATCCTCTTAGATGTAGTCTTACTTTGCTCATTTAAAAAGCCCAATTCTCTTGTTTCCGTCCAGCCTGTGTATGTGAAAGGATGATGCTAGAAAAAGGTACAATGACATCGGCAAGAAGTGGCTACTAGTAGATATATATGGAAAGGAAAAAAAAAAAGACAACACAACTGCTCAAACCAGGTATGAACACTTGGGAAGACAGAGTGGTATGGGCCACTTGTGGGGCTAAAGCAAGATGAGCCCCCTAAAGGATGTGCCAAGCACTTTTTTTCCCCGTGTAAATAATGTGCTGCGAACCAGGGCTATGAACCTTCACTTGTCTGTCTTCACTACCCTTCTGCGGCTGCTGTAGAGGATCCGGAGCTTTCCCTCTGCCCACTACCCCTTGGGATTAGAAGACAGTGAGGCCATCTGAAAGGAAGACTGTCTGATGAAGAGGAATCTGCTTAGAGCTAGCTCTAAGCTTACAATTCCTGTTTACCTGTGAGAATCCAAAAGTCTTGTGAGAACATAATGAACAGTAACCAATTAAAAAAGCTTTAGTATGACCAAAACTTGACAGCACCCAAAAAATCCCATCAGTAGAAAAGATCTATGACATTGTGTTATTATTTTTTACTTAACTGACAGAAATTCATCTGTCATTTTGGTTCTAGGGAGACAAGCAAGAAATTATTTATTGAGTACCTATTGCATTCACATAAAAGTGCTTGGGGATGTAAGAAATTCTAACATATTCTATGCTAAAGTTCCTGTGAAAAGAGCAATGCCTGGTTAGATAAGCCATACACTCAAATGTCATGCGAGGAGTGAACAAACAAGTGTGATTGGATTTTTAGGGAGCGAGCAGTTCTTTCCAGGTAAGGCAAATAGGAAATTCTTCCTGGATATGCTGACATTTGAACTTGGCCTTGAAAGATTGGTGGTTAGGGGGATGAGGATATACCGTATTTTTCAATTTCTATATTGGGTTTTCAAATTTTAACATTGCCCAAATCAATGTGCATGAATAATAAAAGTGTACATTTAACTCAGTAAAATATATTTCTATCTCCCATTAGCCTCAAAGAGCTGTATTTAAATTTATTCAGCATTTAAACATCAATTATGTTTTTAAAATTGAGGAAACCTGGTATGTTCACAGGCTGGCAGGGCAGAGACATTCTGGGGTCAAGACAGGAGCAGTAAAAATGTAGAAGTGTAAAGAGAGATTTGTTGGAAAGATGGATGACACACAGATGATTTTTAAAATTAATTAATTTATTAATTCATTAATTTATTTATTTTGCTGTGTGACTTGAGCTCAGTCATCAAACCTCTCTGTGCTTTGGGTTAATCACCCATGAGACAATGCTGGAAAGAAGAAAAAAGCATGACTGTAAATAGTCTGGTTGATATAAAATCCTATATAAATGAGTAACAAGTGTAAGGAGGTATGTTTAATTAGATATTGATTAAGTTAGAGAGCCTTTATCTGACCTTCTAGAAGCTGTGTATTTCTATTTGCAGTTAACTCCATTTTGCCTTGTGAACATGCACACAGTTGTATCAGTAAACGAAAGTAAGAGGTCTTACCATGAAGGTGAAGAATGGATTAGTTGGAACGCCAAGGTAAAAGGCATGAAGGCTCAGCCAAATGACAAAGTAGAGAATAACAGCTTCAACTTTCCTTGAAATGAAGATAGTTACACAATGAATATGATGGTTCTTTCATACTGGAACCAGGCAGGAATTGGCAGGGCCATATTTTAATAAAATGTCTGTGGCTACCACTTGATAATGAGTCTACCCTGGGCCCTTTGAGGTAGGAGAAAGAAAAGAGCTGGCTGAGATGAATGGGTATGCAGTTGCCTCCTGCTATGGATAGCCATGAATGCATGTGTGAATTAAAGAAAGGAAATGACACTGCAGCATCAGGAAAAGTGTGAACCAAGATGGATCATATTCTGAAATCCCTTCTTTATACAGAAGACAGAACATTAACTATTACATTTACCATAATATTTGCTCTACCTCCCACCAATCTAGAGTTACATGTGCATTTCTTCTATCAACCGAAACCATCCATGCATCTAGGTAAATGATACAGAATCCATACTGGCTTGTATCACACTGCACACTTCTCTTTATTACCCCAACCTAATAGTACATATTTTCTACATACTTAGTGTGTCCTGTATTATCTTCTGGCATTTTTATGTTGATCTTCTTGTATTGTTATTTAAATCATTAACACACAGGAGCTTATAGTCATAGGGGAGGTAAAAAAGCCCAAGAGGGAACAGCATATATTGTATCTGCTTTTATACTCTCCATTGGACATAAGGGAAAGGAGGTTGTCATAAGTATTTCTTCAAAGACTGAAAGACTAAATGAGGAAATGAAACTATTTCATTCTTCACTATGGAACAGGATGGTAAACTTCTATGTGCATTCAACTCCTGAGATGAGACACACGGAAACAGTGAGGGAGCTCTACTCCCCAACTCTGCCAGAGCCCATGTTTTGGACACTAAGAACTTCATGTTACAACTTTTTTAGTTATATCTTCACAAAGAAGTTAGAAATATCAAGTCCTTTATATTCCACCTGTGAGATTGGTGATCGGATACTATAATGCTCAAAATGTGCCCCCAAACAAAGGAGTCTGCTTTGGTTTAATGACTGATTATTTGGTTGACTTATTTTCATACTGACTGACTGTTTTAAAGTAGCTCATATTCTACACTTCTCTAGTATAAAATTATATATATATATATATAACAAGTATATATACACATATAAATAATATACATCTACCCACCCCCCCACACACACATAGACAACGTTGCATTTTACCTGAGCTCTGTGATCCAGGAAAACAGGAAATGTCAAGAAATACCCTCATCCTTTTGTATTTCAGAAAAATGGCTTACTACAAAGTGCCACCCTTCCTTACCTGACTTGTTAAGACTTATAGATGCCCTACTAGTTTACCTAGGACTAGGAGGGAACAGATCCTCCAAATTCCCATTCTTTGCCTCATAAAAGATTTAGTTGAACTGCTTGTACCCACTGATCATTCTGAACACACTGCTTGTTAAGCAAACTTTGGTTAAGATTTTCTCCTTCCCCCAGTCCCTTGAACTCTAATCACCCCTTCACCCTGAGCAGCACATACAGCATCTCTTGCGATAAGCTGTTCTCAAGGTAAAACATTCTCTGATCTGCTTCCCAATCAAGCCACTGGCTCACATCCAGTACTTTCTACCCTGTTTATGCCTCTTTAAAAAAGAAAACCTATTTTGGCCTAACCCTTGAGACATTTTCAGATCTCAGGATCAGAGCTCTCTTCATTGCAATAGTCTCCATCCCTTATTGGTCTCCCTACCCCCACCAATAATCATTTTAAATAAAGTGTCTCCTTACTAAGTCCAGTTTTTGTTTTTTTTGTTTTTTTTTAACTATAGTTGACATACAATGTTATGTTAGTTTCAGGTGTACAACATAGTGATTTGACAACTCTATACATTACTCCATGCTGATCATGATAAGCATAGTCACCATCCATCACTATACAATGTTACTATGATATTATTGACTATATACCTAGGCAAATTTGTTTTTTATTTGACAATACACACGCACACACATGTCATGCATACATATACATATAAATACATACATACTGTAAATGTCAAATAATACAAAAATGAGAAATTAAAAGAAATAACAGTAACTGTCCTAAAAGTAACCACCTAATATGTACAATGAGGGAGGCAAGAGAGACAGACAGACAGAATGGATGAGACAGTACTGTCCTCAATACCTACAATTGAGAAAACATGTTTTTAAAGATTTTATTTATTTATTTGAGAGAGAGAGCGTGCATACGCATTAGTTGGGGGGAGGGGCAGATAGAGAGGGACAAGCAGACTCCCCACTGAGCAAGGAGCCCCACACGGGGCTCAATCCCAGGACCCTGAGATCATGACCTGAGCCTAAGGCAGACACTTAACCTACTGAGCCACCCAGGCACCGTTAATACCTACAATTTTTTCAATGAAAAGGATTAAATCTTATTTTTCATGGACTTAGCAGAAGTAAAAAATATACAATTGAACTGCAAGCATAACTGGACTTGTTTTTAAAAATCTTTGATGAAAAGATACTATTTTTCTAAAAGATGCTGTTAAGGTTAAGAAAAACAGAGATTTTTAAATTCCATGTTTCAGTTTATGGTAGTAGCGATTTGTTCCACGCCAACAAAGAAGAGGGCACTAACATTCTCATTTACCACACCTCCCTTCACCTCCTTTCCACGTTTATGTAATATTTCAATTTTGACTATTTTATATTTATTAAAATTTAGAGTAATTACCTTCTGTTTTAAAAAAATTCAAAAAACTCCTAGTATTATTTCTATATTTAAGTAGCTTTAATGAAACCAAGATATTTTTTAAAAATCACAGGTACTATACATACTGAAATATTTGTCTTGATGTATCTCTTGTTGGGATTAATATTGAGGACATTTTGCTGTTGTTGCTGTCATTGTTTTTGTTCTCAAGAAGGGCTTGTGAGCATTAAGCTCCCTGAATTCCTTCATGTTCGAAAAGCTGCCTGTTGCTTTCTTACTGAAACCAGACCTTGGCATCTAATATTGCTTTCTTTCCTTCACAGGTTGGAAGTGCTGTTTCACGGGTTTCTTGTCTCAAATGTGTGACTGTGGAGCTGTATCAGACCAGCCCAAGACTGCCTTCCTAGCCTGCGATTTGCCTCTCCTCTCTGAATAGCTCAAGTATGTTTACCTTTATCCTTGTATTTCAAAAATTACTAACTCAAGGTATTTTTCAGTGTTGAACACTCTATTTTAACTCTTCCTACAACTCAATGCATATTTTGACTTAAAGATTTCTTTATTTCTTATGCTGAGGAACTGATGTGCTATTATCTCTGAGTGTCCTTTGTCATTTTTCTTGAGTCCCCTACTTCAAGGATATACAATATTCTCATCTTTCTCTCCTATGTATCAAGTACTCCCTCTCGCTCTGTTTTAATCTTGTGTTTTGTTTTTCTTACTTGCCATCATTGTGAGTTTCTCTATCTTTCTTTCCATGTCTGTAATTTGAACTTTTAAAATACATATCCATCTTGTTACTCTATTATTTCTTAATTTCCCAGACTCCCTTTTCTTCTGCCTCTGTTCTTTTATTTATTTTTTAAAGATTTTTATTTATTTATTATCAAAGAGAGAGAGAGTGAAAGCTGAGAGAGGCAGAGGGAAAGGGAGAAGCAGACTCCCTGCTGAGCAGGGAGCCAGATGTGGGGCTCTATCCCAGGACCCTGGGATCATGACCTGAGCCAAAGGCAGATGCTTAACTGACTGAGCCACCTAGGCGCCCGAGGCTCTGTTCTTTTATAACCTCTTACTTGGGCACTATGTCTAGACTTTCTGTTTTCTCTCATATGGGGTGTGTGTGTGGGGGGAGGTTGGGGAGAGAAAGAGGGAGGGACTTCTTACTCCCTCCCATAAGATCTGAAACCTTGTTGCTTTCCTCTCTGAGCTTTAATTTGAAATTTGGGTATTTATTTTCTTACCCATCTTTTATATTCGTTGAGGATGTATCTGGGATTGGGCATGAGCTCCAATAAAATGGTGTTCAGTATGTTCTTTAGGACACCAATACCTGGTTCCTATAGGTGGGAAAAAATGTAAATATTAGCAGGAGTAAACTAGCTAAAAATCTTTACTGAGATTTTGTTCTAGCCCTGGCCCCATTCCAGGCAGCTGTGCTCAGTAAGTTTACCAGCATTCCTGATTCAATTCCTCCACTGCCTTTGAGATGCTAATATTTCTGACTGGCCTTACCTGTCCTATAGGAAGATTCACTTCACCTAATTAGTAGGAGCTCACCATTTCCATAGACTGAATTGTTACTCCCCCTGAATGTTTGGAGCCAAAGCATTCATTTCCATCAGAGACACAGCTCTATTATTCATGCTCCCTAATCTTCTAGTAGCTGTTGCTACAACATGTCAGTTAACAGAAGGAAAAGCTTAGCATCTAGTCAGTGTGCTCCATATTTAAGGACATTAGTGAGAATTCTCAAAGTTACTATTTCTACTTTATTCCAGAATCTTCCATTTCTTTCCTGGCTCAGTTTAGGAGTTATATGGTATTTGGCTGTGCTCCTTCTTTGGGGTAGCTGTGAGGGAATTTCTTTGCTGATTTTCACAAGGTTTTTGGCCAATGTCTTTTACGACCATTATCTTCAAGTCTCCCCAGTTGTCCCCAGATCCCCACATGTCTTACACACATCCACACAGAAAGTTCTTTCACGGTTTCATTTCAGGTGGTACATGTTTCTTGATGCCTTAGTGCTTCCACTGCTACCCGTCCTCTGCTCTCAACACAGTCCCCCTTTTCTGGGGCTGCCTTTCTCCTGGATCTCTCAACATTTCTAAAACTTCAAGCTGTGTTAAAGCAGCAGTAGCTTACATGCAGTCCCCACAGTCACTCTAAATGTTGACAGGACTTTGTCTCTAGGGACCCAGAACAGTGTCGTATCAAGTCAGGGTCTCACAAAATTCTTCTTCAAATCAGTGTCTTGACATGTCTCTGTAGACTACTTTCTCTTAGCACTCCAACCCGGCCAACGGGGCCACACTCTCCAACTCCTATCCCTCCATGTCCTCAAAACCCTGCAAAGAAGATGATGAGGAGCAGATGTCACTTCACCAATTCCCTGGGAAGAGACTTAAATCTCAGATGAAGCTTCTCTGAACCATGCTGATGAATATATGTGAATGGCTTATGTGTTAGGGTGTGTTTGTGTGTATATGTTAAAATAAATACATATGATTGAATATTTGCATAACCCCGTGATTACTTATATAGAGTAAATTTCTTGACGTTGTTAATAGGAATGCAAAATTCTAAGACTTCTTCTCCTACAAAGTTCTGAAGCACCACACCGATAGAAAAAGGGCCTGTATCATCACAGGCTTGCTCCAGTGGTATGTCCTCCTTAGTGTGTTAACATTAACCAGGGCGCCTGAGCGGCTCAGTCAGTTGAGCATACAACTCTTGATCGTGGCGCAGATCTTGATCTCATGGTCATGAATTTGAGCCCCATGTTAGGCTCCATGCTGGGCGTGGACCCTACTTTAAAAAAATTAACCAATTTGATGGATTAAAAATTAGTATAGTTTATTTAGTATTTATTTACTAATGAGATTGAGTATTGTTACATGTGCTTATTGGATAGCTGGATATCTGAACCTGCCCTTTGTCAATTTATTTTATTTGTATACTTTTCTCACTAATTTATGTTTAAAAAACTCTATCATCTGTCATCTATCTACTTATATCTATCAATCTTTTGCTCATGATATTCTTTAGAAAAAATGAAAGTGCATATTAGGGTAACTTTTAAAGTGTAGCCTAGTCTTCATATTCCCTTTTTACATCATGCCTATCCCAATGGTCTTCTGTTTTTTGTCTTGATCTCCACTCTTAAATCTGTGACTCATCACTTTGAAACTTTGCTTTGCCTCTTGCCTAATATATTCCTGATATAACTGCTCCTTTTTCCATGTTCTGGTCAGAAGTCTTCATATTTATTTTAATATCTCTGTTTCTAAATGACAGGTTTTGTTTTTCTCCTGGTTGTTTTTCCCTGGGAAGATGACTTCTCTATTCTGTATCTTCTTCGACCTGTGTAATTTCATCCAATATTAAACTCCATCCCACAGTACATTTCCTCTTTTCATTCTCTTGTTTTCTAGACAGAATCTGACATATAACATTTATGTAAGCAAGTGAATTGGTTTAACATATTGCGTTCCTTTCCTATATGTGTGAAGATTACAGAAACAATGAGATTGTATTCTTTAAGCAATTTCAGGAATTATAGAACTATGGAGGTTTGTGAGACAATGCTTGTAGACCTACATTACAGCAATTTTTAAGAAATGGATTACAAGTTTTCTGTGATAAATTGGTATTTTCTCTGGCCATGGTCAGGCCATTCCTGACCATTTGAGTATGCTGTGAAGCCAAGAGTCACCCCTTAAAAAATATTAGTCTTAGGAGACACATTGTCTTCCATTGCATGTAATTACAATGAATTATTTTATATAATAACATTGGAAAATGATAAAAATGTTGTATGGCCCCTGTCCCTGGTGAACTGCCCTATCCACATCCATATTGCCTTATAATAAAATGGCAAATGGCTTATTTGCTTTTTGGTTTGTGTAGGTGCTGGCTGAGTTGACACACTCTTGAATTTCATCTATTTTCAATCAAATGCTCTACAAAAACTTGGCTTCTCTCAGCTGCCTGAGCCCATTACTAAGTTATATATTCCCTTTTCATTGCTCCATCACAGTGGTATAGATTTGAATGACACAAGTCATCTGTGGTTTCGCTTATGAAAGGCTCTATAGCAACTTAAGATATTGTTTTCAGATTGGACTGCATTGTGCAACTCATATCCTAGTTCTGCCTTGACTCCCAGCAGGACTCCTTAGGTAGAAAATAATATATTTGAATAGGAAACATCCAATCCAAAATATTTGCACATACAGTAATTGAATGACTGCAAGTAGAAGATAATTTTCTTATTATTAATCCTGAACAGTTTAGTTCTACAGAATACCTGTACATTTCCAATATGCATTCACTTTCATTGAATTTTTTTTTTCTCCCTGACATCTGGTTATTTAATCTTCTGCCAACATTGTGTCTGTGAAGCATATTTTTCCCAGCTATGCCCACTCAGCTTTTAGACTATTGATGTTTTCATAGAGAACGGTGCATGTGTGTCAAATTATAGCTATTGATCTATGTTTGTTTGTTAATACATACAGTTGTTTAGATAGTGTTATGGCTTGTCTGATTGTGGATATATAAATAAAAGGAGGAAAAGAGAAAAAATGCACTTCTTTTTTATATGAATTTCATTGTTGAGTGAAGACTGTTTATTTGAATTGAAAATGCACTGGAATCAATGTTTCTTTAGATATGAGTTATCTTTTTCCATTTTTCAGTATCAAATGGAAGTAATAGGATGTACAGCTATAATATAGAGAGAATTCTATTTTTTAACAAAATAAATCTTTTTAAACTATATAGTGTCAAATTTCCTTTGTCTTTAAAAAATGTCTCTTCTATATTCTCCAACATATTTCTCCCTATTAAATGAATACTGTCAAAACAAGACTTAATTTTTTTCCAGTCCCCACCTATTAGAGATTCTTTGTTAAAAGTTTTCAAATAAAACATCTTGCCTCACTAATTTTGTTTCTTGCCATTTTCTAATATTGATTGTCTCCACTTATACTGTGTAATGTTTAGGATGGATATGTAATTTGAATGACTTTAATAATACTAAATCAGTCTTTATTTTCACCCAAACTGTCAAGAAGTAATATATGTGAACATAACATTATCTTCATGCAATTTCAGTGTGTGGCAGGCTAGGAAGCAGATGTAGAGAGAGGTAAAGTATGAATCATTTGGAAGAATGCAAGCATGAAGTCCACATGTAGGAAAATCCATCTCCAAACATAGAGCAGGTTGCAATGAAAACCTATCACCTCATATCTGTGTGCTTTGGATGCTTCACAAAGCTTCTGCACCCATTACCTGAAAGAGCATGCCACTGACAAGATATGGGTGCCTGTGCTGGAGAAATGTGGCTGTCAAATCTGGGAAGGAGAAAAAAAAAAGGGAAACAGTAATTTGCTGAAGATCATATAGCTGACTGATCAGATTAGAACAAGGCCTGAAGTCTCCCACTCCTATACCACTTTGGTAAAGGTTCATTACTCAAGCATCCACTGTGTGTCCCAGCACACTGCAGGAAAAACTTTAGGTTCCTAAAGATCTGGCTTTGAATGTGGCCCTTTTGTAAATACAAAAGGTATGATCTGCAAGTCACCTATTCTCTTTGAGCCTCATGCTCTTCATGTGTTAAAAAAAAAAATCCTCCTTTCTTAAGATTGTTTTGAAAATTAAGTAAGAAACTATTAGGAACAGAAGTGTTTTGCTAAGGACTGAGAATAATCAATGAATAAGATATGATTCCTTCCTTCTAGAAGATCACATTTTTGGGGAAGAGGAAGAAAAATATATTGACATTTTTCATCTATGAAATTTGTTCATCTATGAAAGAGAGAAGCATGGCTGCTATGAAATCATAAGGAGGAGCACCTGCCATCATCAGGGATAGTGAGGCTGAGGGAGAGAGAAGGCTTCCTGGGGAGATGATGTTTGCCTTGGTCTTGACAGATACACAGATGCCACTTCAGGAGAGAGGTAGGTCCTAGGCCAAGAAACCAGCAAGTGCAAGGGCAAGAAGGCAGAGAAACTGGTGATTTTCAGCCACTGCAAGTGATTCCATAGAGAAGAAAATCTATGTCCTTCAGTTCTGGGACATTTTATTTTATTGGAACTTTGATAACCCCTTCTTCTTGCCACTCTTCATTTTCTCTCCCCTCTCTTTCTGTATTCCCATTGACTACTGGGCCTCCTGCTTTGAATCTTAATTATCTTATATTTTCTTCCTTATTCTCTCTCTTTATAACTTTCTTCAAGTATCTAAGAGATTTTCTTAATTCCAACTCTTCTATTCACTTTTAATTTTATTATGCATTTCAAAATGCATTTTTTAAAATTGCTTTATTATTTTCTAAATACTCCCGTCTATAATATCCTCTTCTTGTTTTCATGGGTAAAATATGTTCTCTCATCCACCAAATATAAGGTCCAAAAAGGCAAAGGGCTGTTCATCCACATATCCCAAGTACCTGGAACAGTGACGGACATAAATGCTTTATGCCCCTGCTTCATGAATATTTACTGAATGAATGAATGGACAAATGAATAAATGATGCTCCCTGAAGCACTCAGTTGTATTTTATTAAAATTTTCTTCTGACTCCAACTTTGTCTCTATTTTATTTAGTTTGTCATGTTGTTTGTTTTCTCTCTGTATCCTTGCCTTTCATGTAAAAACAACAAAATAAAACAAGGAAGTGAGGAACCTTGGATATTATCTATACTTAAGGGTGAGGTCCAAATAAACTGACCAGAAATTCTCTGTGGCATGGGTAGAGATTGCTGAATGGTGCACTTTTCAGAATATGGTATGATGGGGGAGCTGGCTATCTCCTTCTCTTTGTCTTTGCCAATACGTGTAGATCCTTTTTCTCCAGCTGGGAAGTTTCCTTTGTAGAATAATATCTCAGTCTTCTGTCTAGGGGCTATGATCCTGGCTTTTATAATTTGGGAAGCTTGTTAAGGGAAGAGAGCTGTGGAAGCGGGAAACTCCACTCTATACTCAGATTTTTATAAAACTTCTCCCATTTTTAGGATGGCATGTTACCCCATCCTTCAGCTTTGCTGCTGTCTCTGAGTCAAGTGTATTATTGTGCATTTTCTCTCGAGGATGGAGGAGGGGAATTTTCTTGACAGCATGGACTTTGAAATGGAAACTTAGTTTCTAACTGTCCATTTTATGAATTTCAAAAAATCCACTCAACTTTCAAACCCAATCTGAAACCTCAGCCTCAAAAGTATCTGCTATCTCCAATTTCTAAGTGGGCTTTGCAGAGTGAATCTTATTTCTTTCTATGTTTCCTCTCTATACAAGGAAGCAGGTTTTATCATTCTTCAACCTATTGAATCAGTTATTAACCATCTATCTGTTTACTCAGAAATTTTGTTAACAGCTCTAGTCTGATGTTTTCTCCTCTTTAGTTTTCTTCAGTTTTTTTGTGGGCTTATTTTTTTCTTTTTATTCCTGAGTTGTCATTTCAAAGGAGTTTTAAGAAAAAGAAGAGATAAATGTTTTCTAGCTACTAAGTATACACAGAAATTCTTGTGAACAGGAAGGGAGAGAAAGAGAGTCTGACATGCCAAATTTCTTAGAACACTGCTATTGCAAACAATGAGCATACCTGTGAGTAATTTCTCTGTAAGAGTCAGTTACTATCACAGCCTATTTCAGGTTACTTCTTCAGTACTACCAACGGGACTCTAGTGAGTTGGAAGAGTGATTGTGGCACTCAAAGGAAATGGCTTCCTGTGAAACTTTGCATGTGCTATGTCCACTCAAAAATTTCTGCTGCTTCTTTTCTTGTTTTAACTTGAGAGACTGTCTTATATGCTTTAAATATATTAAAGACATCATTATATTACACAAATGGACCACTGATGAGATTGTTTTAGGTAGCATAGAATGCCTAAATTTAACTTTTGCAAAAGTCTTTCCAAATCACCAAAGGCATTCTGTCCACTGCAATTTACTTTTCCAAAGCCTAACCCACTAATTCCCCAACTTATGTTTTTGTGCATTTCAGGAATTATTTAACACTGCCATATATATATATATATATATATATATATATATGTGTGTGTGTGTGTGTGTGTGTGTGTATATATATATATATATATAATTTATTTATGAAGGTTGAATGATGAAAAGAGACTGAAATCAGATAGATTAAGATTTGAATTTAGCCTCACCTACCAGCCATATGATTTTGAACCAGTAAACTGATCTCCCTGAGCTTCAATTCTATAATGGGAGTAAAATAGCACCTATTTTTTTAGGCAACCATGCACCACCATATTTGATAAATGAATGCAGTACCCGATTTTCTATGCATTAATTTGCAAGCATGGATGGATGGATGAATAGATGGATGGATGGATGGATAGACAGACAGATAGATAGATAGATAGACAGATAGATAGACAGACTGTCAAAAGTTAGAAAAGAGAAATATCTTTTGATGAACATCTAAGATTCAATGATATTTTTTAAATGCATGTAATCAATGCAGCTAACTTTGAAATCCCTAGGGAGAAAGACAATTATCAGAGAAACAGAATGAAAAGGGTCTGAACTTGTTAGGTCTGGTTGGGGAAGAGTCATTTAACAAATATCCCCTATTGACTCCTGTCTTTGTTTTATTTTATTATTATTATTATTATTATTATTATTATTATTATTTTGGTATAGACCACAAATACCTCCCAAGCTGAATGTGACTGCTTTTCCCAATCATATCCAGCCCCCTGACAGATGCATCAAAAAATATCAACAATGATTTTGTCAATCTCTATCGAGCATCTTAATATGCTATATACCCCTTAGGAGCACAGAAGAAAAACATAAATGTAAGTAATAAGGAATAATATCATGCAGCTTCTACAGCCTGACCACTTGGATATAATGCATTGTTCTAGGGGTTCGAAGGAAGAAGGGAAACACAGAAAGGCAAAGATGATGAGCTTGCATGTAGGTGGTGGCCCGAGTCAGGCCTAGAAACAAACCCAAGTTTTGATAGACTGAGGGGGATGTGGGAAGCATTAGAGAAGGAGAACAGTTTGAGTTAAGACCCCGCGAGGGGCATGAGCATGGAAATGCAGGAGACTTATGGGTTGTTAGGTTGGAGAAAACCACCAGCCATGGTGAACTACTGGAGTGGGCATAAGAATGTCCAAGGGATTTGAGGATATAAAAGAAGTTCAGGGAAGTGAAGTGACTTGTTCAAGTCCACAGAGTCAGTTAGCAGCAAAGTCTAAATACACCTTTTAGTCTAGGCCTATTTGCAATTCTTTATGCTACTAACAACTCCAAGGCCCCCCAGGGTTTGAGTCAGCATTCCAGGTATCGGTGCAAATACACAGAAACAACCAAACTTAATCATTAGGAATAGGAAATTTAGAAACCCATTCATCATCAATATTGATAAGTGTTACCCTGCCTTGATGTAGTAGCCAGGGTTATTTCTGCAGCCTGAATATAAGCCTGCTTCCCACATCTGGGTTTTCTACTCCTACAGCTTAGACTCCTGCTTCGGATCTGGGTTTTCTATTCCTACAGCTTAGACATCCCACCTCGAACAGACCCCCATGCAATATGTAGAGGAGTTGTACATGAAATATTGCATACTGGTTACAACACTTCTTGCTCAGGCCCTGTTCCTCACAGCATTATACTGGGCATCTCTTAGGCACAAAACAAATCTCTTGGATGTTTTTCTTCTTGTTCTGATCTATTCCCTGTCCTTTTTCGCTCTTAATAGAGTGAAGCATCCAAGCACATTTTCTCATCTATTTATTCCTGTTTGTGGATTCCATGTCTTGCTTATAATTCCCATTAAGATAAAGATTAGAAGTGAGAACATCCCCAAAGAGTGGGTACAGGTTTGATATCAGGGTCTGTATTCCATACCCCAAATTAAGGACAAATCACTGACTACCTTCTCCTTTCAGTTTTCCTAAAATGAGTAAATAATTTTCCCACCTCCCATGGAAGCTCCCTCTGTGTGGGGACTGTGGTTTGTGCCTTTTCTGCACCCCAGGTAAACACAGATTGCTCAGACTAGAATTGGGGGCATGCAGGGTCTGATAACTTGGATGGATGGATGGATCAACTGAAGGCAAAATGGATATAACCGGCCAAGCAATTTCGCTGATGGATGCAGGGAAAGATAATAAAACTCATTAATACAAGTATTATCATAGACTTCTCTGGAGCAGTTTCTCCATCTTGTGCACCCCCACCTGCTGCGGACGGTCTTGCTTGGTTATCCAAGGGAGACCTCTCTCCACCCTTCTCACCCTTATGTAAACTCTCGCCCCTCTTCTTTCCCCTGGTGCCTCCTGTGTCTTCTTAGGGTTGGAATTCTTAGAAGAGAGCATGTAAACATCCTCCCGCAGTCGGCTGCCTGCCAGAGCCAAAGGTGTTGTCAGCGACGACGAGCCAGCAGCGGCAGTGCGGTGCTGGGCTGTGTTTTTGCAAGTACAAGACAGAAAATCCATGTAATTACCTCTGAAGCCCAAGAAGCTGTGCCGCCTGACAGAACAGCATGTGTAGGAAGCACTTTGTCAGGCCTCCGCTGACTAATTCCCCACTCCACCTGGGGTTGTGTGTGCAAGAGTGTGTGTGTGGGTGTGAGTGTGTATGAGCACTCCAGTGTCTATAAGTGCTGCCAGGAGGTTTACCAATATTTAAAGCCAAGACTCCAACCGCACCCTGATTTACTGGCAATCTTAGTTCTGCTTCACCCCAATTCAGAGGCAATCTGGGCTTCGGAAGGCACTCAGGCTAGCTTTGCCGTGTGGCAGGACATAGTAGTCCTTGCCCTGGCACGGCAGTCATTCAGCCAGACACCACTGTTGCTCGGAAGTAAAGGAAAATACAGTCCCTGCAAAGAAGTTCAAGTCTGGGGCATCCATTCAGGTGGGGAAACTATACCCTTTCAAAGCAGAGTCCCCACATTATTCCAAGAAACTGTAGGACTCGGAACATCTCAACACATGCTTTTTGACCTTATAGCCCTTTCATTTGAGTGTGGCAAGTTAGCCTGAATATCCAGAACATCTTCCAGAGGAGGCTCACACGGAAAGACCTACAGGGTTAGAGAAAGCAGATGTGTATGGCTTTTCTCATGCTGCCTTAGTATAATTATGGATCTTGAACATTTCTAATAAATAAACTTCTTTATCCTTCAGTGACTGATAACCATATATAACGATGGGGATGTGGGCGACAGAACTGGGTTTAAAGCAAGGCCACTGACTATAATTGGTGGCCTTCCCCATGTTATGTAAACTCCTTAAGGAAGAGGATTCTCTCTCTCTCTCTCTTTCTTTTTCCACCAGGCTATCTGTAGCACACATAACAGTGCCTATGCAGTAAGAGAAAAATAAATATTTGTCAACTGAATGAATGAATGAATGAATCAAGACAGGTTTTCTTGAGTCTCTGTTTCTTCTGATGAGTTTCAGAATATGCTGCCCCCAAATATGGCACCTTGGCATATTGAAGCTGAAGGAGTTTGAGAAAACAGCAGAAGCCCGAAGGCCACTATCACTTCCCCACCATCCCTCACCCCTGACCCCAGTTGCCTTTCTTCCCTGAAATAGATCATAAAACCTCCTTAGCTCAGAAAACAATGCGACACCAAGAAGACTCCTAACAAACAGGCTTTGCTAACTTTCCCCCAATTCACTACTCTTACCTCATACTCTTCAGCCTACCATATTCCTCCACAACTGCCCACTCTTCATCAAACCCAACACAAAATGCTTAGGTCTAAATGTTCCTTTGGGTCTTCATTTCCTTATGAAGGTTTTCATGTCATGTAAAACTTCTCTCCTGTTAATCTGTTTCTTCGCCTTAATTTTCAGATTCAACCCGGGACCATAAGAAGGTTCAGGATAGCTGTTTCCTCTCCTACACCTCATACATAAAAAGATTTCAATAATATTTAATTTACAAGGTTTTTGTGTAGCTGAATGGGATAAAACAGACATGAAGCTCTATAAGTAGGCACTACTTTCTTTCCCTGTCTTCTGAAACAAAAGGTCCGAGAAACACTTTTTTTTTTTTTCCAATTAATAGTACCCTGGAAATGGTTCTTCTTAGAGTTTTGGCATGTACTGATGGTAGAGAAAGAGATAACCATAAGGCTAAGCTTAGACTATTGAGGAGAACCTTGCTTCTCCCTGTAGCCTGACAGATCAGTTTCAAAATCCATAAGGATCCCAGTAGGATTCCGGGGACAGGCACCCAGAGCAACGAGCAGCCAGTCGGACTTGCTGCCAGGCCAGCAATTCTGGATCCCTTGGTTGCCAACTTCTCTCCCCCCAAGCAAAAAGGCTGGCTCTCAATCCATTCCGCCTTTCCTCTTGGCTTGGAGAGAATAATCTGATGAGCAGGCTTATCATAAGGGGCCAGGGGCTGGGTTATAAACTCTTACTTAGGTATTTTCATTTTTATAAGGTTAGCCCAAACTCAAAAAATGGGTCAGTATTAGTGACATTTAGGATATCATTAGGAGAGATGATTTTATACCAAATATCTCTGACTGCTTGAGAGGTCGTAAGAAATGGCCTATTATACTATTATACATTAGCCACCCATATCAATGTACCCACCGCACTACAGGCTATGGATGAACAGTGGGTGTTATTGGTACTTGAGAAGCTGGCCTTGCTCAGATACCACATTCTCTGAGTGAGAACACTCATTGGCTCTGCTATCGCTTTGATATACTATAGATTTTTGGAAACTTTGTGTTTGAAAATTGCAAACAAAGTATGTGTACACAAAATCACTGGAAGTAGAATTGGAGGCAACTATAATCAGCCAAACCAGACCCCAGCAATTCCCCATGGTATGCCTGCTAATATTTTGTCAGCTGAGTTTTATATGACTTAAGCAAAAAGACAGAGCCTCATGAGCAGCGTGGCTGGAATTACGAGAGCTAATAATGATAATGATGAATAATTCATAAATGATAAATCTGTGTTGTTTCCTTCATAGAGCTTTCTCTAAAGGACTTGAGCTAAGAGACTTGAGCATGGAAGCACAGTTTCTAAGTGTGCAAGGGTTAATGAAGGAGTAGGAAGATTGACAGGAACTCTTCCCTCTGCTGGCTTAGGATTTAATGCTGAGAGGAAGGGACTTGACTCTGAGCTCAAGTTGATCACCTTGATTAGTAAACCAAATCATTTTTGCTTGTTTGTGCTATTGTTCATGCTACCAACTACCCATTTTGAAAACATAACCTGAAAAAAAACTTCCAATCCTTAATAAAAATAAAAGTTCTTTAGTAGGCAAACAAAAAACAAACAAACAAACAAAACATCCTGTGTGGCCACTAATTTCCAGTTTTGTTTACCTCACATTAACTTCTACAAACAATTTCTATTTTATTTGTTACAGTTAGGATTGGCTGATGTATAAATTCCCTTTTTTCTCTCTAATAGATATCAGTTTAGCCTTATTCCAGGAAATTATTTTGTCTCCTTCTAGTTTTTGAGTTTTATTTTTTAACTTTTTTTTTTTTAAGAGAAAGAGACAAATCAAGAAACAGACTCTTAACCATAGAGAACAGACTGATGGTTACCAGAGGGGAGGGAGTGGGGGATGGGTGAAACAGGTGAAAGGGTTTAAAAAGTACACTTACCATGATGAGCACTGAGTAATGTATAGAATTGTTGAATCACTGCATTGTACACCTGAAAATAATATAACACTGTATGTTAACTATACTGGAATTAAAATTAAAAACTTAATAATTTTTAAATTTTTAAAAAATGAAATATGAGATAAAAATTAAATCCATAACTGAAAATATTAATTATTTGTGTGAAGAATAAGAAAGAATCAGCTTGGGAATTCATGGGGAGAGAATGAGACAAGGGAAAGCTCAAGGCTATGAAATATCTGGATAGATACTGGAAAAATCAGAGTCCACATCAACAAAAATTATTTGCCCATGTATTAAAAGTAAAAATATATATATATAATGCATTGGGGTCCCCTGGAATATTTTACAATAGCATATCCACTGTTCCTATCTTCAAGGAATATAAAACCAAATTGATGATGTAGGACATCAAAAAAACAAAACAAAACAAACAAAAGAAGTTGCATAACCATAAAAGAAGCACTATGAAAGATGTGCGGGAAATAGACAATGAATTGTTAAGTGAGAAGCAGTGATAAGTGCTATAAGTTTAAAGACCTAGGAAGGCCTCAGGAAACTCAAATCAGATGTCATTTCTGTTAACAATGCATTGCCCCATGCAAATACAGTAAAAATGTGTAGCAGCAATCAAGACAAAACCTGTGAAAGTTAGGTAGCGTATGTCATTCAGAGTTCATTTTATGTAGCTAGCCAATCTCTCCAAACTGTACAGGAACATGAATGTGAGAAATCACGAGTGACACCAGCTCACTGAACTGGTTTTCTGAGCGCACTTCAGTTCTAAACAGGACCAGAAATTTATGAAGATACACTGGAGATGAGGATGTGAGCATTTCTCTCTGTCACTTGCTGTGATAGCACTTAGAATAACCAAAGCTTCATGGAATAATTAGATGAGTTGGTATATATAAAAGTACTTTTCAATAATTAAGCACAACACAACATTAAAGTATTAAATTAAAGTTATTAAATTAACAGAAGGGGGATCCTAGGTAGTTCTGTCCGTTAAGCGTCTGCCTTTGGCTCAAGTCATGATCCCAATGTCCTGGAATGGAGTCCTGCATGGGGTTCGCCGCTCAGCAGGGAGTCTGCTTCTCCCTCTCCCTCTCCCCCATGCTTGTGCTCTCTCTCACAAAAATGAATTATAAAAATCTTTAAATTAACAGAAAATAAACTTTGCATATTTAAAGAGCACAATTTGATAAATTTTGACATATACACCCCTGAAACCATCAACCCAATCAAAGTAGTGAACATATTTATCATTTCCAAAGATTTCCTTGTGCTCCTTTGTAATTCCTTCTTCCTGTCTTTCCCTTCACACACCTTCACAGGCAACCACTAATCTGCTTTCTGTTAGTATAGATTAGTTTGCATTTTCCTCGAGTTATCTATAAATGGAATTACATAGTATGTACTCTTACTTTTTGTTTGGCTTATTTCACTCAGTATAATTATTTCAAGATTCTTCCATGTTGTTGTGTGCTCATTCATTTTTAGTTCATTCATTTCTATTGCTGAGTAGTATTCTATGTACTCTGTAAATTGTTTATCCAGTTTTCTGTTGAAGAATATTTGGGTGGTTTCCGGGTTTTAGCTATTTTAAGGTTTTATTTATTTATTTATTTATTTGAGAGAGAGAGAGACAGCGAGCGAGGGAACACAAGCAGGGAGAGTGGGGGAGGGAGAAGCAGGCTTCCTGCTGAGCAGGGAGCCCGATGCGGGGCTCGATCCCAGGACCCTGAGATCATGACCTGAGCCGAAGGCAGACGCTTAACGACTGAGCCACCCAGGTGCCCCAGGGTTTTAGCTATTTTAAATGAAACTGTTACAAATATTTGTGTACGAATGTGGTAGAAAAGTTAGTGAGTGTTTTTCTTATGTAAATACTTACAAGTAGAATGGTGGAGTCATGTAATCAATATATGTTGAATTTTTTAAGAATCCGGCAAACTATTTTCTAATATGGTTGTGCCATTTTACATTCCCACTATCAGTGTTAGAGAATTTTCCTTCCTTCAAACCTTTACCAAAACTAGATATGTTCAGTCTTTTTAATTCTAGTCGATCCAGAAGTGTATAGTGTTAACATATTGTAGCTTCAGTTTGCATTTCTGTCGTGATGAATGATGCTGTGCACCTTTTCATGTGTTTATCTGCCATCACTCTGTTGAACTCTGTTCAAACCTTTTGTCCATTTTTTAAATTGAGTTTTTGAATTTTGAGATTTCTGAATACAACTGCTTTCTCAGAAATAGGATTTGCAAATATTTATTCCTTATCTGTGGCTTGTCTTTTTATTCCTTTAACAGTGTCTTTGGAAGAATAGGTTCTAATTTTAATCAAGTCCAATTTGTTGTCAGTTTGTTCTTTTATGGATCATGCTTTGGTGTCCTATCTAAGAAATTTACCTAGCCTTAAGTCACAAAGACTTCCTCTCTTTTTTTTAAACTAGAAGTTTAATAATCCTAGGCTTTATACTTAAATTTATAATATATTTTGAATTAATTTTTGCATATGGTGTGAGGTGTGAATTTAAGTTCATTGTTTTGCAAATGGCTTTCCAGTTGTTCTAGCAACATTTGTTGAAAAGACTATACTTTCTCCACTGAACTACCTTTGCAACTTTGTAGAAAGATACATGCATATAATGTTGTCACATATAATATATATGTGTGTGTGTGTGTGTGTGTGTGTGTGTGTGTGTGTGTGTGTGTGTGTGTCATCTTATCTTTTTATTTCATACATAACATGTCTTCTTTCTCTGGGTAAAGATTTTATCTTCATCTCTGATTTTGAGCAATTTGATTATGATGTGCTTTGGTGTTGTTTTCTTCAGTTTCTTTTGCTTGATATTTGTTAAGCTTGTTAAGATCTGTGGGCTTATAATTTCTATCAGCTCTGGATATTTTTCACTATTATTTTTATAAAATCTTTTTTTTTTCCTGTTCCCTCTATTTCTCCTCTCCTTTGAGGACTTCTATTAGACCTATAATAAGCTGTCTACATTTTTAAAATTACTTTTTTATGAGTCATTTTGGAGAGGTTCCCTTGCTATGTCTTCAAGTTTAGTAACTATTTCTTCTGTAATGTGTAGGACCCATCCAAAGCATTTTTCATTCCAGATATGAAGGTTTCATCTCTAGAAGTTTAATTTGGGACATTTTGTAATATCACCCATGTCTTTAATTAACCTTTGAATGTACTCTCTCTTTTTTTTTTTTAAGATTTTATTTATTTATTTGAGACAGAGAGAATGAGAGAGAGAGAGAGAGAGCACATGAGACGGGGGAGGGTCAGAGGGAGAAGCAGACTCTCTGCCAAGCAGGGAGCCCGATGCGGGACTCGATCCAGGGACTCCAGGATCATGACCTGAGCCGAAGGCAGTCGCTTAACCAACTGAGCCACCCAGGCGCCCTGAATATACTCTCTTAAGGTCCTTTTTTGCTAGTTATTACAGTTGTGTCAGTCTGGGTTTTGAAATTTCAGTTGATTGATCATTTTCATCATGTAATCTATATTCTTGCTTCTTTGCATACCTGGGTATTTTTGTTTGGCTGCCTGACATTGTGAATTTTATCTTGCTAAATTCTGGACATACATGTATTCCTAAAAATATCCTTAAACTTTTGATCTAGGATGCAACTATGTTACTCAAACATAGTTTGATTCTTTCAGGTCTTGCTTCTGTAGTTTGTTCAGTGGGTCTGGAGTAGTGCTCCATATAGAGTTAATTATTTCCTACTACTGAGACATGATCATTATGAGTATTTTCCTTAATGCCCCATGACTTATAAATTTTTCCAGTCTAAATGTTGGAAACAGACTATTCCCTGCCCTGTATGAGTGCTAGACTCACTGATTATTTTGGATGATTTTTTTTCCCCTTGTATCCAGTAGTTTCTCCACATGCATTTGCTGATCACTACTCAGCTGAATACTTGAGGCCAATTCTTTGCAGATCTCCAGGATTCTCTCTCTGCTCATCTGTGTCCCTTTCAGTACTCTGTTTTATGAAGTTTAGCTACCTTGGCTTCCTCAGATTCTCAACTCGGTCTGCACAATTCTGTGATCTGCCTCATTTCCCTTCCCCGGTATTGTGATCTGAAAACTCTCTCAAAGCAGTAATGTTGGACAATTATAGGGCTCACCTCTTTGTTTCTAATCTACCAGGGATCACCATTCTTTACTGGCAAATGTCCAATGTCTTGAATATTCTTGCATGTATTTTGGTTTTGGATTTGTTTCATGCATTAAGCTAAATCCAGTGTGTTACTTCATCTACACAAAAGGAGAAGTTCCCAAGGTTAAATATTATTATTATTAGAAAATTATTATTGTTTACAAACAAGATGTTTAAAAAACAAGATAGTAGAAAGATGGATGGGTATATAGAAAGATAGATATATAAATGAATGTAAATGTATCATTTTTAAAACACCCTAATGCATCTAAAACAACCATGAGACAGGGAAAATGAGGATGGGTAGAAAAAGGTCTTATGTTTTTAGTGCTCCAGCCTAAGTCCTGTTATGTTTCCTATTATCTCTTTTATTCACTAAAACTTATCAGATAATTGTTTTGACAAAAAAAGAGAAAGTTCCACTACCTGAAATGGTTTGAAAACAACTGGCTTTTTTAGTATGATATTAACTGCCTTTAATTATCTGTCTTTACTTGATTTTGTAAGTTTGAGGATACCACAGAGTTCAACCATCCAGACCACTTGTAGTCTTCCCAATACATTTGTGTTTTGGGCTTCTTTGCCCCTGCCCATGATACACTTTTATGTGAGATGTATTTTGCAGTCCTTTTCTCCTATCTGCTTCCTTTCTGTTGAAACTCTACCCATTTGACCATCCTAAAGTTTCTATGACCAATACTGTCATCAACCTCCTGTAAGCCATAATAATCTGTATTACTTCTTTCTTTATGCTTGCTCTGTACCCTCCTACTTACTACTTTCATAGATCTTAAACAATGCACTGTAGTTATAGCCTCTTTACTACACAGTGACTCTGTCAGATTTATTTTTATATTGCAAGTATCTCTTGCACATTATCTGATGCATAGTAAATATCAATAAAATTCTCTTGAATGAATGATAGCACATATACATGAATAAATAGTAGCAAGTACATGAGAGTTTGTATGCACTACAGTCTGACAGATACAAAGCCATGCTCTACCTTCTTTCCAACAGGGGTTCTATTTTCACCTATAACTATGATCAAAACCTACAAAATAATAGTGATAATTTGATGGTCTACTCCATGGTTTCTGGTTTTTTTTTTTTTTATTTGTCTGTTTATGTTTGTTTTCCATGATGTGTTAGTTCACACTCTAGGACTCAGGGTTTCAATTGTACTCTGACTTACTTCCTGCTCTTTGAGTTTTTATTTTCTCTTTCTCTGTTAGTGCACAATTCAATAAAGCATTAATTTATTTTGATAAGTGGTAGAATTGGGTGTGTGAGTCAAGGAGAAAGACTATGCCCTCAGATGGAGGAATGTAGGCAATGCCACCTTCCAATATCCCTGCATATTTTTGCCTGAGGGTTTTTTAAATCTCATGCTGCCAGGCAGTCGCAAGTGGTCTCAATTAATCGAGATTTCTGAAGCTAAAAAATCAATTTCTTTTTTTTTTTAATTCACATTGAGGATCAAGATTATTTTATTATTACACAGAATGAATCAGCTAATAGAACCCTGTTCACTCACCCAGCACAAGGCGGACTTGAAGTAAGAACAAGGAAAAACAAATGGAGATATGATTTAACTATGGCAGTGCCATCAGTAAGAAGTAGGTGGTACAGGTTTACAGGTTTACTTATGCTTTCCTGCCAGCTTCACTTGCCTTTCCTTCCCTCCTGGTGTAACGGAATTCCACCCATCTTTCCTCAACTCTTTCCTCCAGGAAGACTTCTATTTTTGTTCCCTTGTGCCCTTCTAAATTACTTCAGAACTTTAAATCTGAAACACTCATCCTAGTTCTAAATTACAATATCTTATATTGTTTTGTAGCATCCTGCCATATACTGTGATATCTCCTCTTGGGAAAGGATTTTGTATTTTTCTTCAGGGATTTACACAGTGACTGGCAAAGAATGGAACAAACAACAAGTGTGTCATTGAAGACTCATTAATAACTGATGTTCTGTAGCTTTGTTGATTGGACATGGTCATCTCTTCCTCTACTCTTGCTCTAAATGGGCATGCATGTAGAAGCTAGAGAAGGGGACTTTGAAAACATTTTTCCCCTAATTTTGAGGAATGGGCCAATAATTACCCAGGGAGAGTACAAACTGTGTACCCTCACTCTCTTCCCACTAACAGACTCCATATTGAGGCCCTGAGCATGCCCTCAGCCAGTCTCTCAAAACAGCAAGCTATCAAGCTTACTGTTTGTTAAGCTAGTACAAGAACTTTTATCTTAATGTAAACCACTAGGCAATCAAATATAGTTGGAGAAAATATCACACTTAATCACCTCTGCGCCCTTTTTATGTTCCTGAATTTTATTGAGCAATTTATAAGAGAAAGGAAAAAAAAATCTATCAGAACTGCTGAAGAACAGTTCTGTCCACAAGCAAGCTATTTATCCAGAATATTGAAGTAACAACAAAAATATGTAGGAAACAATAGGTCAAATAATTGGGGGGAAGAAGTGAGTAAGCAATTCATACCAGGAAATAATTACAGTCAAACATTGTGTTGTAAACGAAAATCATCGTCATTAATAACAGCAATCTAGTTCCAAGGGAGGCTGTTCATTGAAGATGGAAAAGTTTGTAGCTAACGTCCTCTCTCTTTCTTAGTCATTCTCAGGAGGATTTGGGCATGGGCAGCACTCCACATGTAAAGTTAGAAATAATTTATATGAAACATTCTTTGATGGAGAAATTTGTTTGCCATACAGATTTTTTCCCCCGTCTCTGGGAACTTAAGTAAATTTTTTCTAAAGCTGTTTCTGTGCTAACCCTTTATGCAAATGGACCACACAAGCAAATTTTGTTTTGTAGTCCGTCTACTCTGATTAACTGGTTGACATTTCATGTCAGACTTTTCTGCCCAGGTCACAGACCTCTATTCTAACAATGAGTTCCAAAGTGCTGGCTCTCTCGGCACTGATGGTCATATGCTCATCCCTGCACTATTGCTACCATTGCCCCCATTATCACAAATGATAACACACCACTATGGGAAAGACAGCAAATGTCCACAGAGGAATGGGAGGGGCAGGCACCATTACAAGATCACACATACACCTTTAAACACAGAGACTCATGTTACCATGCTCTTTATATCTAAAGATGATAAAGCAGCTATTCCACAATCACACGAGCTTTTTACAGGTTTCTCCCATGTTTTGATGAAGCATATGTACACATCTACCTGCATTCCTATGTCCCCTTGTTTTTATGAAATACTTGTCAAGGCTTTTCCACCAAGAACTAGAATTGGGAAATGGGGTATGAACCTCAGGCTGACACATTTTACAAAGTGCTACTGGAGTTATCTCTTCAAGCTGGGGAAAATAATACCTATGCTCTCACTCTATTAACTGAAAGGCTGTCTTGGAGTCACATTTGGAATCTTACCCCATTAGGGTAGTTGCCACCCCATTTGGCTTCATAAAGTACACAGGGAGGTCTGATGTTGTGGACTCATAGCTCTGGGAGGGAATACAAGTTATCAAATGACCTCTGATAGCTATGCCAATAAACTGGCTGAAGTCTGATGAGGAGTGATTAAGGGAAATTTTCTGTGTTCCTTATACAGAGGGTGCTGTTGGACTCAGAAGCCTGTGGCTGGGGAACTGAATGTCTCATTCATGTCTCAGTGAGTTGGATCTGGGGAATGAGCCTCTCACCTCTAACTCGCATGAATCTGCTTTATTCCAATCCCCTTGGGGTAGACAACCAGACTGGAGCCAAATCAATGAGGAGACTTCCTCCGTATCCAGATGTTAAAGAAAAGTTTAAGGACAGGATTGCCAATCTTAAATTCCAATTTTATTTTCCTTTTATTCACTAACCCTCCTGCTTATTCTTTTTTCCTTAAATCATATTTGGTTTCCCATTGTGTCCTCTCATTTTCTAATTTCCAGTCAGTGTTACATGAGGACAGAAGATGTAGCCATCCATATGATGTGATTTCATGGTACCATACAACCCCTCTTCCAAATACCATGTCCTAAAAACTTGTCTTCAATCCCTATACCTATTTTCTTCATTAGAAATTCATTTGAAATTTATTTCATTCAGAATGAAGACATCACACAGCAAAGACATGGATTTATAATTCTGGATTTAAAAAATCCACAAGAAGTTAGGGAGGCAAATTTTGGTTAAATAAATGCAAGATTTGTTTATAGGTACAGCTGAACCCAAATGGAATAGTGAGAGGTCTAATATAGTCCTTTAAACATAGATTTCATCAAGTCCTGAGATACTTCCTAGGCTACTGGAATGTTGGGTGACCTGGTGAGATTCCTGACTCATTTTTCTACCTCAACTGAAGCAATCACGTATTTGTTTGCCTTAAAAACTTGGCTTTCAATTACATTTTCTCCTGATGAAATGGTTCCACTGCTAAATAATACTTAGAAAAAACTTTTTTTTTTTCCTTAGTGCTTTTGATAGTGTTATGTCCTTATGAAGGGGCATGTTTAAGTGGTTATTAGTATCCTAGCTGTTACTAAGGCAAAGCCAATGTGGTGCTTTTTTTTAATGATTTTATTTATTTATTTGAGAGAGAGAGAGAGAGAGCATGAGCAGGGGAGCAGGGGGAGGGGTGGGCAGAGGGAGAGGGAGAAGCAGACTCCCCACTGAGCAGGGACGCTGACCAAATTCATATTATAGAATAAACTCTTTGCTTGTTCAAGCATCTTGGCAAGAAAAGTGAGATAGAATTTCATTGTTTTAAAGATGTATGTTTATAGTGTTTGTGCATGCTCAATCCTAACAGAGTATTATTTGACTGAGAGTAATAAAAAATTTAGGAGAAAGCAAAACACTTGAATAGTTTTTACAAGAGCACATTATCACAGAAATTTTACCCATGGATTCCACCAGCTTGGGTTTCTAAATGTCCTATTCACCCTGGCGAACCCAATGCTGGGCATGCTCCCAGACTTTCACTGTATGCATGTTCGTTAAATGGATGATTATTGCAGCCAAGTCACTGATTTCCAGTCCTGATGAGGTACTCTGGATGCATAGAGGGCCAGCAATGTGACTGCTTCTCATCTGGACCTCTGTTCTCATTAATGACCTCTTTGTGAAAGATGGTTTAGAAACAACTTTCCCTAAATAAAAGGCACAGCATAAGGAATATAGTCAATGATATTGTAATAGTGTTGCATGGCGACAGATGGTAGCTACACTTGTGGTAAGCATAACATAATGTGTAAACTTGTTCAATCACTATGTTGTACACCTGAAATTAACGTAGCATTGTGTATCAACTACACTTAAATAAAAAATTTAAAAGTCGTCTCTAAATAATAGTATTGTGTTAAAGCACATCAGTATTGGCCACATGGATGTTCATTACGTTATCTTTTTGTACACATGCATATGTCATTATGTAAATATTTTTGTAACAATGACATATTTCATAACACAAACACACACACAAATGCAGAGATTCTATACTCCCTAAAGTAGAAATGAGTTGGCATATAGTAGTCAGCTTAGGTCCAGTTGTGTTAGATGGAGTCAAGCATTCTGGTTCAAATGAGATGACCAAAGTATCCTTATATCACAATTGGCACTCTTTTTTTTTTTTTTTTGGACTTCTATGGCAGTCATGGGCGTGAGGTGATTAGAAAAGCAATGGGGCCTCTGATTTGAATATTCTACTAAAAGGGTTTTCTGCTCCCCCATTTGTGACAAACTACTGGAAGTGCCTGTATAAGAGAAATATCTACCCTAAGTAGAGTTCTTCAATCCCATTTTCTGCTCTCATACCTCCTATCATTTTGCTCTAGCAATAGAAACCACCTCTTCTACAAGATCTTGACATTTTCCCTCTTGCCTTTCTACACATGACATTTCTTCCTTTGGGGACCCTTTCCTCAACTTGTTCACATGGCAAAACCCTGCTATTGGTCCAGGTGTCACTTCTGTGAACCCTCCCTTGACTTCCCATGTAGCTTTAGATCTCCTTCTTCCTGGCCGCCACTGTAGCACTAATCACCTGGTGCTGTCATACAGTCTGATGCTATGTTCCACCTCTACCTCTCCACCTTCCCCAAAGGTGAAGCTCAGGATCTTCCCATTTTGCTGCCACAGTGACTGGTCCCACATAGCACCTTGCTCTAAGAGAGTCGATGTCTGTTTGCAGAAGAGAGGAAAAAAAGAAAGATAAAGGAAGGAAATTCTTTCCAAATTCATATTATAAGGAAGAAAAACAGGAAAGGAAGGGGGTGAAGGAAGAAATAGAGGAAGAAGGGAGAAAGAAATCTTACGCAGAAAAATTCATTTAGCTGCTGTTGTTATGCTGAGAATGAGTCATATCAATGCACATTTCTGAATACACCAGAAAGTGGTGGGGCTTTTTCTGATGTACAGGAAGGGAAAGAGAAAGATCTAAAATGTAACACGTTGTCTGAAAGCATGACCCTGAATAATTAGAGACAGCCTGATGGGCAGTAGGGATGTGACAGGTTTATAAATATCAAAAATGGCCGGGAGCGGGCAGGGCATTAGAAGCGAAGGCTGGGGTATAGTGGATAATAGTTCTCCCTCCACAGTGCTTCTCAGGGCTTCCCAAAGTTGTGGATGGGATTCTTTCTCCCCGTACCCCTTCAGCTCTCTTTGATTTCTACATCAAACCTGAAGTGGGATGAGAATTATCTAACTTCAGCAGCAGCATGTGGAATGGGAGAGAGAAGAGAGGTGTCTCCAATTGGTGAACACCCCGTTATTTTGATGACACAACTACAAACATCAAGGATTTTAAGAACAATATGATTATTTTAGTTGACTTTTTTCCATTTTTTTCAGATTTGGGATAGCCACAGGAAACCAGAACTGTTAATGTAATTACACTCACGTCAGAGGCATCCCAGGAGCATGTCAGCATGGAGTATTATCAGGAAGGGCCCCACCCCAAAGCACAGAAAGACACCCTCGTACAAGTGCCCCTACCAGCTTTCTTATATCTAGAGTTCATGTAAAATGATATCTATATTTTTCTTTCTTATTATACTCAGAGGGTAAAAAGGCAGAGAACCCAGTAAAAAGGAACATGGTGCCCGAGATTCATTTCAGGTGGAATGACTGAATGTCACATACTTCCCTTAATCCAGGCTAGGGACATCAAAGTTGAGCACCACCAACTCAGCAATGCTGCTGACCATTCATCACCGTATCAGTCCGCAGAATTGGGGTGAGATCACAATTATGGCAGAGTAAAAGCTGTAAAGAGTTCGGGACCCAAAGCTTTCTTCACACAGTTAGGGAATTTGACGCTAAAAGAAGAAACATGGAATGGTTTGCCCTAGCCATATTTGATTGGTGACCCCTAAAACTAGGTTTCTTGTGTTACAACTCCTAGTCCACTGCTCTTTGCTTTAATCATGACTGCTTCCTTAAAGTATCTGTGATCTAGAATTGAACCTTGGATGATGAAAATAAAAGTTCTGCTAATTCTAACCTTTATTATTGTTTTCCTCATTTAAAAATTATGGGAAAAAAAACAAAATATACCTCTGAGATTATATATGCAATATAAATAATGAATTACCCTTTTTATTTACAAATAACTTTTAACTCATGTCCAATAGAAAGGAAGAAAAAATGTAAGAGAAAAATCCCGCAAGATTAACTAAGAACTAAAGAGAAGTTTCTACTTGTCTTTTTTGGTGTTTTATTGTTTCTGCGTCAGGTTGCCTGATTTGGGAATCTCCCTGCCTTGCTAGCACAGGACATTCATGCTGATGTAAACTGATCACTTAAAGGGCTTATATCCTTTTTCTTAGGAAGGGTAATGAATAGAGGCAGGAAGAGGGGGTTTAAAAGCATGGCTTGTTCCTAAAAGACCTGCAAAGACTATCAGATCATCTCCAGGACAACAAACTATACAGGTCTGAAAGACATACATTTGCACATGGTAAATCCAACTGAAAAACCTAATCAGAAATCAATTCGACAAACAGGAGAAGACATTTCTTTTTGTCTGGCTCGATTACTTGGGATGGAAAAGACAAAGTATGGGAGTGGGACAGGGATAATACATCTATGCTAATACCTGTGTCCTATTTCATCACATGATTTCCCTCCTCTTGAGCCCACAGATATAAAAACAATAAAGTAGAGATTTGAAAAAGTTCTTATAAACAGTGTAAAGCAGGCCTTTCTGTAACAGAGAAATCAGAAGCCTAGTCAGGTGAACTATAACCAACTGGTAAAGAAAATCATACATCCACTTGGAGCAGAGATAGTTGTCTAAATGAGCCAATCTGGACTCAAAGTCCTGAAAAAAAAGGCCACCTAAGGCCACTCTTAGGATCTGCTGTAGAGCAAATGGAAGTTTGATCACCATGTCATAATTACTGGTTCCACTATAAAGACAAAGAAAATCTGTTGTTAGTAAATGTCTCCAGCTATGTTGAAGGTTGGTATCTGTGGCTTAGCCACAAAATTTTTTCTCAACTTTTTATATTAATCAATCAATTCTACTAACATTCATTACTTTGGTAAGGATTATTGTGATTCTGTACTAGCCAGGGCTATTTAAAATGTTTCCCAGATCAGAAGGGCCCAAGAGTTAGAGGCAGTACCTTCAAATAGAACCACGATGTGTTATATCTAAAGAGGACTCTTAAGTATCGTCCTTGGCACTAGTCAATGGGAGGGAAATGCTGGCAGTGAAAAAATGCTGGGTGAGATGAGGAAATCTTGGCCATAAAGAAAAGAACAGTCATTGGCTGAAACAAACTGATGCTTTCTAGGTTCCAGATGGAATGGTAAATGGAGTATATCTGAAACATGAGGAGTTCTTCCAGTAACAATGATGCTCCTATACCCACCCTTTGGTTTCTTATTGACCGTTGTGCAATGGAACATAAGACAGAAGATCTTTTCTGATTTCTGCCAAACTAAATCATATGAAAAAGGATTAAAGAAGTATTTTGCAAATGCTAAATTTTAATCAAATAATTACTACTTCATGCTCTATAAGAAAGTAGATCAATGTACCCAATAGATATTTAGATTTGGTGTTAAGGAAATCTTAAGGTACCAAATCTCACATCCTCCAGCCACCAGGGCCTGTGGAAGACCACCTGAGATTACATTATCTTCACTGGGAGATTCATCAAAACTGATGACTGTTGTTGAATGTCTAACACTATCAGTTGTACAAAAATTACTGCAGTATTTGCTGTATATTATTAATTAGTTGTAGAATATAAATAGATAGCTTGTTAATATAAATGATTCACAATATAAGAATGTATTTTTTGTTCACATACCCCCATTAATCACCTCTCCCTGAAAACTGAAAATATCTGTCTCTGATCATTTAATGAGAATACAGCACTCATGAGCTATAGCATCGTTTAATAAGCCCTATGGAAACAAGCAAACCATATATTGAAAGATTTCTATGATCTCAGCACCGTGAAAGTTGTTATGGGAGAGGAAAATCTCAGTCTGCTCCAAGGAGTTTACTGTCTATGCCACAGTGCAGATTATGATAAAGTCAAATAACACCAATACCACTTCTAACACAGTTTAATGAAGGAGAGACCACTAGGACTTGATATGGTGAGAAGTTCATCTGGAGATGGGAGGCATAAATTAGAGCATATAAATTGGTCCTTGAAGGAGGGACATGCAGTTCTTATGAGTTAGAGGAGGAGCCACAGAAAGCTGTTTGAAGCAAAGAGAATATTGTGAAAAAAAGAAAGAAGGATAAGAAGAGAAGGAGCTGAAAGTGTTTGTATGAGAGTGAGTTAAGAAGTTTGCTAGAGGAGAAAGTAGATATAATGAAGCCAGTTCATCAGAGACTTTGAATACCCCATAACTTAGCATGTCACATGTCTCTCAGGCTCTCCAGGAAACAGACAGAGAGGGAAAGTTACATGCACAGAGTGCATGGAGTTCTCTTGAGAACACCTATGAGAGAATGAAGGAAGCTGGACAAGTGAGAGCTGGATGATGTCTTCTTTGTTAACCATTCAAACTTTAAGAGTGCTTATTGGCACACTGGGTTCTGTATTTGTTTTCGATAACCTCCTCAAATGAATGAATGTTGCATCACACAAACACAAGGATACCTAAACAAAAACAAATAAGCTACAAAGGTTTACCAGGAGAAGTAATTTCTGTTTCCTTAATAAGTTAGGAAAAAATATTTTGTCCTTGTTAAAAATATCTCAAATTGTAGCTTTCTTTAAATGTTCATGCAGGGATAAAAAAAAACATAATGCATTTTCAAACAGCCCAACTTAAAAAAAAATTCAAAAACATCCTTCACTGCACCAAGTCATAACGAGGCATACCAAGCAAATGCTGCACAGTTAATGTTGCTCATGGACCCCCGTGGAGCGGAAGGATTTTACTAGAACTGTATGAAGTGCCTTGAAATTAATTTTCCTATAATAGAAACTACTTAAAAGAATTATCTTGCTGTGCAGCAAATCAGTTCATGTGGCAGATTTATGCTTTCATCTGGAATTTTCTTAAAGGGGGCAAAGGCAACAAAGGATGGTTTGGATGAACTTAAAATCAGAGTCTGTCCAAACCCTGAGCTTTGTTCTTGGGTTAAAAAGACTTCAGAAAATGTTAAGACCTGAATAAATGCAAGATTGTTTTTGGATAAGCATCAAGCAATAGCCCAGAGAAATTTCAAGGTAAAGGAACATCTAACCCCACCATTATCTTGCAGATGAAGATACTGAAACTGTGGGAAGAGGTCAAAGAGTCGGTCCATGACATGTAAGCACACACAAACACGGGCATAAACACACATCTATTTATCTATACATAAACACATCTCACGTTTGGGAGTACTTCCCAGTTCCCAACCATACAGTTTAAGATTCATATTAGTGAGGTGGGGCTAGGTTTTTCTGTGGTAAGAAATCAACACAAACAACATAATCAAAGCTTATTTCTCATTTACTTCATAGGTAGATGTAGGTTTGGAGGCCCTTCTAAACCTGGGTGGTTTCTCCCCCAGATACTGACTCTAAGAAGCACCATGAGATGCTATCATTTCAGAGTCTCATGCTTCCAGTATACTCACAGGGGAGTGAGACTCTACTGAACTGTCCTTAAAAAAAAAATATATATATATATATATATATATTTTTTTTTTTTTCAGAGTATCACTTGGCTTGGTGAATGGAGAAGGAATTAAACTATCAACAGTGAATTCTAAGAAAGCTTTTAGACTAGTATTCTCAGGCCCCCTGAACGGCAGATATCATTGTCTCCTTCTTTAGAGCCAAGACGAGTTCTAAGATGATTAACTTTTGGAACAAGTATTTGTTAGGTACCTGCAATGAACCACACTCTTCATTCCCCACTGGATTAGGGTCATAATACTCTTAGAGAATTTGGGGAGAGTCTTTAAAAAGTCATGGGAAATAAATCATGAACGGATTGCATCCATCCATGGAATATGGGAATTTAGAAAGAGAAAAGTTGAGAGAATAAGTAGAAATAGTGAATAAATCAATATTGGGAGAGAAATATAAGAAAAAGACACAGATTTAGGAAGAACTGTCTTTGAGGTAAAAAGTAAAAGTGATGGAAAATCAAGTCTTTTAACCTTTTAGACTATGGTTTAGAGGATCTATAAATAGTAATAGTGAGGGCTTGTAAGCAAACAGCCTGGAAACCATGGAATGTCAAGGAGAGTCAGGGATTAACAGAGATTGTTCCTGTCCCAACACATCACGGACTGCAATCATGAAGGAAATTAGGTGATTATAATTCAGTTATGAGGTGTGATTTTCAGGCCCTGAGAAAGCACCATATCTAAGAAGGAAGTGGACTAGCAGCTTATTTCTCTGTATTTTTGATTCTTTTATTTTTCTTTTTGAGAATTTTAAAGTCAAAGTCTTAGACAAGAGTCCTTGCTCAAAGTGCAAAGTTGAGCTAAAATTTCATAACAGCTGAAATCCGTTTCACTTCTGCTAACAGCCTCAAGAGAACAAACAAGCAACAGCAAAGGCACCAGAAGAGAAGCAGTTCTTAGAGTTAAGCTCAGTCATATCCATACCCCTGTTTATCATCCAGCATCATCTCCTCAACTCTTTCTTCTTTGAGACAGAAATTTTGCTCTCTAGGTTAGTCCTTTCCCTGTAATGAACTAGTTCCAGGAAAGATGCGAGAAAACATTCAGGAATTAAAATACACAATGACGTTTCTTCTTTCTTTGTTTTAATTATAGTCCTCACAATGTGAGAATTTACAGTATTAAGACTGTAACCATTAATGCTAAGTTTTGTCTCCAATGCATTTTGCCTTTGCTGAGAGAGGTAGCCCTCATTCTTATTAATTCAGTTTTATCCCAGGCAGACCCTCTCTCTCTGTGGTATATGTAAGTAGGATATTTTAGCTCATTCTGGAATATAACCCTGGAAAATTCATCTCACTCCCTTGATCAAGAGTAAAATATCTCTTGCTAGTTCTGGTAGCCAATTTCTTCTTGATTCTGTAGAAAGATATGCTTTAAAGGGCTGAGTAACAAGCCTTTAACCCCTCTGTGCCTGGATTCCTAGCTAGAATCCCTTTACAGTGACTCGGTTCTTTAAATCATGTTCAGACAGTCTTCTACTTCTAAATCCCCCCTATTCCAGATGTATATTTCCTACTTGCAATTAATTTTTTTTGGTCAAAAAAGTTTCAGTATGGGTCCTTCATGTCCATCACAAAGGGATCATATGTTTGGGATAATTATCTTTGATTTGTTAAGAAGATTAAGAAAAAGTGGAGATGATGTTTTCATGAGGTTTCCCCCTGCCTAAAAAAGTAGATGGTATTCTTATTTTACAGTTAGGAACTCAATGCTGGTCCTTACAAATTCTAGGGAAGAACAATTATAAACTCTATTACTTTCTGTGCAAACCTCTATTCTCTAAGCTTATTGTATTTCTAGTCAACTAAAACCTTCTCCATGATTTAAGGAGTTAGCATGTGAAAATATTTGCTGAACCTGATTCCCTGATGGGAAATACAATCCACTAGAATCAAATGTATTTGTGAAACACAAACACATTTTCATTATCTGTAGCTTATAATCAAAGCAAAGTTTCTTGCTTTGACAAACATCCTATTCACTTTGGAAATAGAAGTGAAGCACAAATTTTGCATTTATTAATTGTGCATCCCTGCTGTAAACATTAGCTAACCATTTTCTGTTGAATCTTAAGTAAATCTCTAGCCTAAAAGGCATCCAAATTCTTAGGCTCCACATTTTGAGTAGGTTATAATCTTGACAAGATGCATTTTCCCCATCAACATCCATAATGTCTCCCCAGGGAGGAATTTGTCAAAGGAGGAATTTGTAAAGTCACCATCTTCACAGAGGCCCTGGAGGACGAATTTAGCTGATGTGTGTAAAGACCTCCAGGGGTAAAAAATGGGGCGGGATAGTCACTAGTGCCAGAGGGACTTTTTTGGCAGTGTTGGGGAATCTTCCATGAATTAAACAGGAGCATTTCTTACATGACCAAGAGAGGAGGAGGTTTTCTAAGAGAATTACATGGGATCATATGTGATGTTCAAGCAGTTGTTCAGATTAGATACCTCTGTAATGGCCCATATTTACTCATTTGAAATTTCAAAATGTTTTAAAGCAAGAGGAAGATCAGAAAACTTGAAGCAAACAAACTAAAATAATCAAAAGGCCCAATGGAAGATACTGCAAGCCTTTGAATAGATGTATATACAGACCCTGAATTCTGGACAGAGGAAAGGAATGTCAGAAGTCCTGAAAGTAGATGATCTCATCTACAGAAAGCTTTGTTAGTCCTAGAAACCTTACTCTGTTACATGGTTGGAAAAAGAAAATTCTCACCAACATAGCTCTGATATTTTTATCTTTCTTTGGATACAGACTTCTTCTAAAGACCAGACAATGGGTAAATAGAGAATCCTTTCCTTCTGTGCAAAAATAAATAAATAAATAAATAAATAAATAAATAAATAAATAAATAAATAAGTATGTATGTATACACACACATGAGAGAGAGAGAGAGAAATTAGGAATTTTCAGTGACTAAGCTTAGTCATTAGTCAACGGGAAAACTGAGATTTGGTGGGAAAATATATTTTGGCCTCATATATTGGGAAAAAATGTCAACAAACCAGTAATTAATAAAGAAGCAAAAAAAATTTGCCTTATTATTTTTCTTTAGTATCAATTTGGGACATTTGATGCCTTGACCTAACAAAACTCCTTGAGTCTCTAAGTCCAGTGGGCTCCTCCTTTCGTGTTATGCAGCAATTCTTTTGTTGCTGCCACCAGTTCACTTTAGGCTCTCACCGTCCTGTTCAGCGCTACAGCAACAGTCCCCCATCTCCTTTCCTTCAGTCTCTTCCTTATCAAATTAATTAAATCTGCAGCAAGCTAAGTCTTTTGAATATAACACTTTAATTCTGGTTGCAAAACTCTCAGTTTCTTTTCATTTCCTAGAGGATAAACTCTTAAATTCTTAGCATGCTATTCACACCTTCTACAATCCAGCCAATCCATCTTCCCTTTTACTCTTCTATGCCCTTTGCTGCCAGCAAGTCAATCTAGATTTGGTGCTCCAACAATCCCTGCATTATCTTACTTTCCTTCCTTTCTTCATACTTACCTCTCTTACTTAAATGCATTTGCTCTCATTTCAAACAATCCTTCAATTCCCAGATAAAGAGGTCCTTTTTCTAAGCAGCTGCCTTAGTTCATTCATGATAAATATAATCTCTCCCTCCTATAAACTGTAAAGCCATTGTTCTTACCAATGGAACACATCTTGCCCTGTGCCATTGTATACAGAATCTTCAATTATTATTTAATTAACCTATGTTTATAGCTTGCTTGTCCAATATGATTGTGATTAACAACTAAGAATTATTACTTCTTCCTTTCTTCCTGTCCCTCCTTCTTCATTTCCAACTACAAACAAATGACTTTGAACATAACTGACACTCAAAATATCTGACAATTAATTATTATGGGTTCAAGTTCGCATCATGGTTTCATTTGGGTCATTTCTATATGAATCCTAAGGAGACTCACAGATTTTTTTTAAAGATTTTATTTATTTATTTATTTATTTATTTATTTATTTATTTAATAGAGTGCACAAGTTGGGGGAGGAGCTGAGGGGGAGAGAGAGGGAGGCAGAAAGAATCTCAAGCTGACTCCATGCTAAGCATGGAGCCCCACATGGGGCTTGATTTCAGAACCCTGAGATCATGACCTGAGCTGAAACCATGACCTGAGCTGAAACCAAGAGACAAATGCTTAATCAACTGGAGCCACTCAAGTGGCCCGAGACTCACAGAGTTTTTGAGTGATCCCAATTTGATAATTTCTTTGTTACTATGTTTTTTTTTTGCTTATGTATTTTTGCTTATGAGTTTGATTTTATTTTTTTATAATTTATTTATTTGAGAGAGAGAGAGAGAGCTTGTGGTGGGAAGGGGCAGAGGGAGAGAGAGTCTTAAGCAGACTCTGCACTATGAACCCACACTGGGACTTGATCCCACAACCCTGAGATCAGGACCTGAGCCAAAACCAAGAATCAGGAGCTTAACCAACTGTGCCACCCAGGTACCCCTTGCTTGTAAGTTTTAAACTCAACCTTTGAAAGTTATTGTTGATTACAATGTGAGTTTGAATAAAGCAAATTCTTTCTGGTTGTTTGAACTCCCAAAGAAAAAGCATAATGTAAATGCAAAATATGTACTGACATATATATCAGGCATATATATACACACATATACATATCAAGCATATATATATATATATATATACATATATATATATATATATATATATAGGCCATTGCTTATAAAATCAAGTATGAAGGATTAAACCATTAGGGTTATAAACCCACTTCTTGCCAGAACAGAACAGTTATCTCACAACATACGAGCATCATTTCACATCTCACCAGATGACATCTCCTGATGTTCTAGTTATATTTTATATGGCTTAATTTTATTCCATTAAACTTCTCCATGCTCTTTTCCTTTCTTGATGTCTAGCCCCTTCAACTGCCAATAGTAAAAGTTTGCAGGATCATGGTTCTACAGAATCTCATATGAAATTTCTGTTCATGCCATGTCAACTTTACGCTGAATCCATGAAGCATCTTTTTATTCTCAATGGGGGAACCAGAGTAGTTACATTTAGTTAGGTTTTCAGCTTATTTGGTGAAATGGCAGCAGGAACCCTGAGGGAGACAAGGTTTTGCTCCAGCTGAGTTCCTCCCAACCTTAATTTTACAGGTTGAAGACACATAACTACTAGATGTACAATACCTCACTACATTGACTACATTGACCTAATAGTAAACAAGTGTAATACACCACATAAATGTTTGATATTCAATCCTAAATGAAAAAATATGTATTCTATAATGAATACTTAATTAGGACTGCAAACTGAATATAAGGAATGGAGCCCCTACTGCTTCTGAGACAAAGCAGAGTAAAATGAATTACCATCATGCAGGGAATGATATTAATAGTGTCCAGCTTTATAAATGAATCCAATTTTAAGCCACTTTAGTTGCTATCATACTGAGAAAGAGTGCAACATGTCTAACATATCATTTCCTTTCTGGCAAATGACAAGACTTAAGCAGAAAACAATTTTAACTTGCTGATGTTTGCCTGCATTAAATATTTCTAATTATTGAGCACTCACAGTCAAACATCATTCAGAAAGCAAACGTCAATGCTCTTTTCAGCATCAGCCGATTGAGAGGAGCCATGTTGTTTATTTGTTTTTTTCCTTTACAGAAGAATAAAGTAGTTTGAAGGATGGTTTGGGTGGCTTTACAGCATCAGTAATTGTTGGTTCACTCCCTTGAGTCTATCCTGTAGAAAACAGTTGGCGTTTTACTATATGTGGTAGCTTAGGTTTATGTGCTGTATTTGTTATTCAGAATGTCTGCAGGTGAATGAAGTCACCAGGAAGTGATGTAGAGATCAAAAGGCACTAGGAAAAAAAAAATCACAAAGAAAGAAAATCACAAACACCATTTTCACATGCAAGGAGGAGAGGCTGTTGTGGTGACTATGATAATAAGGATGATAATTAGACCATATAAACTGGACTTAAGATAAAGTATCAGTAGACTATTCTGATTTTCCAAACTTCTAATTTCAACATTCAATCTCTTCACTTACCACTGAATAATTCTCTACTGTATTCTCAGCCTGTGCTAGTCATTGGATTAAACAAAAAAACTGGGAAGCACTGGTATCCCAAATTTGGGATTTACAGTCGTAGGCAGAGAAGACCAACATACATTAAGAGTACTGTTAAATTCAGAGTAGTATAGAAATCCTAAATATGGTGATTTAGAACATCATGTAAGGAAAGGAGGTCCAGGGTCAGCTAGGAAATGTCTGTCACACTGCTGAGGCAGAGTGATAGCTCATCCTTAGAAAGTCTTCTATTGGGTCAAATCAGAGAGGAGAGGTGGCTCAAGGGCTTTGCTCACTTTGGAGAGCACTGCCCCCACCCCAGCCAAGTAGTATTACTTGGTTGTTTCCAGGCAACAGCCACATTGTCAAAGGCTTTGTTTGAGAAGGGGACAGGACCAAACTCTCTGGGATCTGTACAGGAATCTAGGCTTAGGGTAGCACTCAAGGTCCTCTTTCTGCACCATGCACAAGTAGAGAAAAGATGCCCTACTGCCTTTATCCAGCTGACCCCCTTGATAACCTCATGATTGCATTCTTCTAGGGTGAAACCGAGACCTGTACATGCTATAATATACTAGGTAATATATTATATACATGCATTATGTAATATATTATATACATGCATATAATACAGTAAAGGTCTGATGAAACAAATTCAGGCCAGATGCCCACTTAAGCAACAGGAATCTGAGTGATGAATCTGTGTCTTTGGGTACAAGCCAACCTCACATTTTCCCTTAAGCCTTGACAATGAGGAAGAAGCAGATCTATCATTAGACCAAGGAAAGAAGAAGTCCTCAAGCACATTCAATTATACTACCAAACTCCAAGACAGTAAGACAGTTGGTGAATGAACAGATCGAGATGGGTAAATAAATGGATGGATGGATGGATGGATGGATGGATGGATGGATGGATGGATGGATGAATGGATGAGAGGGGGAAAAAAGACTGAATGGATCAATTTACTCTTGGGTTGTCTCTTTCTGAGCCTTACTTTCTGTCCTCCAGCTAATATGGAAAGGTGAGTCCTGAGGTACCTTTTGCTTGAGAAGATCTTTGATTATTACAAGAATAATTCTTTAAGTTTATAACTTTACCTAGGACCTTATAACTTTACCTTAGACCTATGTCTTAGGAAAGAAAATATGGTAATGACAACAATTACTTGGCACTGAAGACAATGCAATCACTGGGTTCTAGACTAAGGGTTTCATTGTATTTATCCATTTATTCTTCATAATAAGTCCATAACATAAGCACTATTTTCATATTAATCCCTATTTTTGCAGTAAGGAAACTAAAGCAAAGAAATGTTGGTAACTTTTCTGAGTCACCCAGCCAGGAAGTGGTTAATCAAAGGTTAATCAAGAAAAGGATGACTTTGGAGAAGTTGCCCTTATATATTTCTCTGCACACAGGAATTAGGCCCTTTGAGATGTTAACAAGAAGCTGAAAACAATGTAGATAGAAGAACCTTATATTTTCTCAATTCTACATCTCTTTCATTGTTTCTCAAAGAATGCCCCCCAAAACTTCTCTCTACAAAATGCTGACTGACTCTCCCCTTCACTGCAGATGAGCTCTGGAGGAAGCAAGCAAGCCCGGATAAGATTATAATCGCACAGATATGTCTTGTTTGGGGAAAAGGCACACTGTCAGAAGAGGAGAATGGATGCTCTCCGTCCATGGGCGACACCCCTTCCACTCCATGATATACGGACACCAAAGACACCGTATATCATGGTGACATGCACTTAAACTTAAAGCTGGTCCAAGCGCTTCTCTGTTCCCCAGGGGAGCTGCCATAAGCTGTGATCTATGGAGAGGGCCCAGGGCTGCTCTCTGCTTGGGTTTGTTCTGTTTAGAGAAATCCTCCAAATACAATTATTGCCTTCACTGCAATGAGGCATTTCTTGGAGAAAAAGTAAGTGATATGCATCAGAAGAGCGAGGGATAGGAAAAAAAAAAAAAGAATCCGGCCTTTGTAGTTGTCTAAACTAAAGCAACATATTACAATACAAAAGAGTTAGATTGGGAATCAAAATACACGGCTTCTAGTACTGGCTTTTCCCAAAACAGCTTCTGTGACCCTGAATAAGTCACTTTATTCTCTGGATCTCTGGTCTCATGTAAAAAAAAAAAAAAAAAAAAAAAGGTGGTAAAATTAGACATGTTCTTTAAGATCCCTTAAAGTTATTTTAAAATAGAAATTCACTGCTCTTAAAATTGAAAGTCCATATCTTATTGGTCTTTATGTTCTTCCTATCTAATACAAGACAGGCAGGGAGGTGCTCAGGAAATATTTGTTGAGCTAGGAGACAGGGAAGTTTGCTTATATAGTTGCATAGAAAACAGGAGCCATAGAATCCTGACCTTCAGTCTGAAATATACATTTGATGAATCTGCCTCAATTTTTCATTAGGCTTACTGGAGTAATTTCTATAAAAAGCTGACAAACAAACAAAATCCCCTATATATTGTGTTTAAACATAGTTATAAAAATGAGGTTCTTGCCATTCCCCAGTGATGGCCTGGAGCCATTGTTATATTCATCAGGGATTGATCATTATTGCTCTGCCCACGATATTCCTGCAGAAAGCAAAAACATCATTTTTCACCAGTCAGACCAATAAAAATGCTAGAGCTATAGCTTTTAAAAATATATATTTTTAAGTCCTGGATTTCACTGGAGCAGAATGCAATTAAAATAGCTGTTCATCTTACCGGTTCTATTTTATAAAATAAAAATAATGATGCAATTTAAAGTATAATTTTAAGTTCTATTACTAAAAAAAAGAGTAGTTCAATTCTCCAAGGCAGGCACACTTACTTTTTTTAATATAAAATTTAAAATTTCACCCAATATATAATAGTGTCCCACATCATGCCATATCTCATGACAAAGTAGCTTTCTGAAATGGCTCTTTTGGTAATTTTACATAGTTTCTCCTTACAACTCAACTACCCTTATTCTCTAACCCCCCAAGATCTGTCTGCAATGTTCTTAACGCAGCTGGTGAACTGGGGCTGCATCTCTGACCTTTGTATCTCACTTGTAAGAAGACGTACTTATTAAGGGCATTTGTACGATCAAAGCTTTGTCATATTTGGGATGTTTTAGATCAGTTCTGCTCAACAGGAATATAATGTTAGCTATACACCTAATTTTAAATTTTCTCAAAGTGACATTTAAAAAGTAAAAAACAAAAAGCAAAAAAACCTAGTAAAATTAATTTGAATATATTTTTAGCCCAATATATCTAAAATATTTTAATTTCAACATGTAACTGATATATCAGTGAAATACATTATATTCTTTTTTCATGCAGTCTTCAAAATCCACTGTCCTTTTTATACTTAGACTTAACAGCAGTCTCATTGTGTACCTGCCTCATTCTGTGGGGTCTGCAGCCTCTTGGGGCTTATTGCTGCTGTACCAGACACCACAGGCTCAGATGATAGCTTCTAACGAGAAATGCCACAGTCTGATTTGTTTGCTTGTTTGTTGTGTTTTTTTTTAATGTGTTTGTTTAACCTACTCTTCTTACATATTGGACCAGTTCTGAGATTTCATCAGTACTCATAGGTTTCATTTATTTTCCCTTTAGTATGAATAGCTCTGTGACTGTTCATTTTACATTATTTTCCATCTCCACTTTAACCAAGGGCTCTCGACAGTAGGAGATACTGTTTCCAAATTAGAAGAAAAGCAAAGGACAAAGGAGCTTCTATAATGAACAATAAACCTCTCTGTCTCTCTCTCTGTCTCTCCCTCTCTCTCTCTCACACACACACACCACACTGCTATTCTCCAATTCTCCCATGAATAGTGAGAGGTTTAAAAGTATTATAAAACCCAAGGACTTCTCATGATACCATGAGGCATCAACAAATGTTTTTTGAATGTCTACTACATGCATGGCCTTGTGCAGACAGCAGGCAATAGCAAGAAGAGGAGTTACTAAGATGCTTTTAGATGGTCCATTGGGAGATGGAAGTTTTTGCTAGATCCTCAGTGAGAAAATAGATAGTAACATTCCGTGCTTATGGATCTAAACACAGGAGCCATATATTCATTGGGAATTGGGAATTCCAGGCAGCTAAGAAGGCTGATCTAATATTTTGTAACCATACGTACTTTCAGCTTTGTGTGGCACTACCAATCAAATGAGCTGCTGGATCCTGCTAACATTCATTTTTATAGAAGCATGGTGGGACCTATTATACCTATTGACAAATGAGGGTACTAGAGTTCAAAGAACTTTAGTGACTTACTCAAGGGAGGGAGTACGTGGGACTAGAATCCTGGGGACCTTGTTTTTGCCTTTTGATTTTTTTTTTATGCTGCATTTTTGTGAACCACATTTGAAATATCTGTGAATGGGGAAGGACTTAGGAATATAATGAAATTTAATTAGCCCATAAATGTAAGAAAATAGAACTTGTTTCATCTTCCATTTCTCCAATATCTACCCTTACGTGAATCTTCACTTGGCACCCATCTCCCATTGTCCTCTCCTATGGCAGGCCTTTCCCTTAACCCCTTCCCCATTAGAGAGGCACTAGGAACATTTGTTCCAGGCATTCATGCATGCATACTCCCCACATGTCAGGTAACAGTGGCCCTCCCACTGGTTAGAGGGCAGGTGCTGAGAACAAGCCTCTTCTTTCCACAGCCATCCTCCCAGTGCTCCTTGCACAACGAAGTTCAAACCCGGAGTGGTTTGACTGACACTGATTAGGAGTCTGGGGAAAGGAAACTTTCGCTCTCCAGTGACCTCCCAGTGGACTCAGCATGAACTCCCCTGCTCACTGCCAGTTGATTTACAGCCCCAATATACTTGTATTCCATTCCTAGAAGGGTGTCTCGTGGAACTTGCTGTTTCTCCTATTCTCAGAGCAGCAACATGTATTATCGTGCTTGACTTCAGCTTCAGACCCACCCACACCTCTCCAACTTCCCTGTTGTTTTTGTCTCTCCCATGAGAATCCTATTTCAGCCCCCAATACCGCCCTGTGATAGGGTTTTTGATGTAGATACTAGACAGGTGTATCGAAAGGGGGATGCCCTAAAAACACAGTACCTGGATTTCAACTCTGTCTTTGGCTACCCTTATATTATTTTGTATAAATATGAACTGGCTTGTAGCTAGCTAGATGACCACGCACAAGGGCAGCTAATCAACAGATCGGCATTAACCTGAACATAGATCTCTAGCGGCCTGACAATGAGTTCTGCCCTTGGCCTTGACCTGTTCAGCATCCTCATCACTTGATCATTTGCAGATTGAATTGTCCTTTGAAGTGCATTTCAGAAGGTCATAGCTCCGGAGTGCCAGCATTGCTTGGAGTTGTATAGTGGCAGTTAGGAACAGAAATGGCACCACAAGCACAGTTTCTGAATCAGGAAATGGAAATTTTGGTGATTACTAACTGAATGAGACTAGTCCCTGCTGAGTATATCCGTTCAGACATGAGAAAGTCAACAGACTGGCCAGCAGGCAGATGTGCCTGGATAGTCTTCAGATGGACAGTACCAAACCCTTTCATGTGCATGCCATGAGCTGGATTCTTCCCTACTTTCCATGTTTTGGTCAATGGTATTATGTTTTATATAGTACCCAAATTGGACACTTGAGCACCACCCTCATTTCCTTCTCCCTCCCTCTTCCCTACACTCACCTGACCAACTGTCCTGGTGATCTGAACTTCCCAATACCTTACTAATCTATTTTCTACTACAAACAAGAGGAAATGAGAATTGGGACAAGAAGTGAAGTTTGAAAAGGCTCTGCATATGATTGTGGTAACTTACCCAACCCCCTCAAATGGGTTCAGAAAGGTTGCATTATAGAATGTTGTCTCTACAGAGCCTGCTGGGAGAGTGAGCCTTTGTAAACACATTAGGGTTCTGTAATAATACAAGTAAAAACAGAGACTTGAGGAACAACCAAAAATCTAACACATATTTCTATTGCCTCTGAGATTTGTAAAAATGTTTGTAAACAGGAAATTATATAAGGGATTTTGAACCCTCAACCCAATTAAAGGTTAGTGTGAGTTCCTGCATCTCAGAGGTGATGGAGTTTGGGAGTTCCTATCACAGTAAGAAAACACCAAATGGAGCTTTTTCTTTCTGGTTATTATTCACTTGTTGAGTTCCAATGTAACACTTGGGGCTGAGGAGAATGCACAACAATGCAGATATCCCTTGAGACCAACATCAGTTGAACCATGTAGACTTTGCAATGACTCAAACACCCAAAGAACAGGCAAAAAGAATGGCCTGAAGAAATGACATTAGATGAGCTTTGCAGCCCACAGACAGAGGAAGAGGCTTTGGGGCTTCTCCCCCAAACCAAGGTTTCTGAGGCCTTCACTCATGTAAGACACCTGGTGGCTTTGGATACGTACCAGCCATGCTCCATGCCATACAGTGAGCAGTGTAGGCTGAGGGACAGCTAGCGGAACCTTGGCAGAGGCTTTGATTCTGTCTTTGCAAATAGTCACCTGAGGCTTAGGTCAGATCTTAAATCTGTTGTTCTGACTCCTGAAAGACAAAGGATCTTGACACGCATCCACTTTCCCTCCACATAGGTAGGTAGTTACACAATGAGAAGAGAGTCCATAGTCCACTGAAGAGTCTACTTCCAGAAGGAAGTAGAGATCCTAGTCTCTTGAGGTCAGAGAAATCAAGCAATGACGAGACTTCATTTTACTTTCGGGAAATGCCCCCAAAGAATTCGAATTATAAGTGATTCCTGGATGCCTTGTGGAACACAGCTCATAGTTCTGCCCACCAGGAAATTTCCAACACTTGGATTCACCAGTTCCACTGAGATCAGAAACCAGGGTCCCCTATAGCCTGTACTCCATGTCATGCATCAGCTTCCACGGAATCACTGGCAGAGCAGGCCCCAAACTAGGAAGGCCCAGGGGGAGTTTCAACATTCACCCCACTGGCAGTCTTTGACCTCTTCTCAAAATAATACTTCACAATATCTGAAACAAAATGCTTAGGATTGGTAAGAAACTCTAGTATTTTTAAATTTTAGTTTTATCCATGAACATTTTGGGAGCTTCAAAATACTAAGAAGGTTTGTGGCAATAAAAGAATTGCATTAAAACAAAAACAAAAACAAAAACAAAAACAAAAAACAGAATTGCATTGGCTGAGATCTCCCTGGATGTGGCCGGAAGCATGGCTTAGGATGCATCTACACCTGAGGTGACCATAGATGACCCTGTCAGATGTGGGTAAGGGAAGGAATCTATTCAGCTACCTATGCTTTCTGTTTGAAGGTCACCAAGACTTTGGGAGGGAAGACAATGTATCTGTATATGGCCAATTGAGTCCCTTTATGGGTAGAATCCTAACTATAGGAATTCAAGCTGACATTTGGAGGACGACTTGGCTAACTAGTGGGAGGGTAGAGGAGGGGGGACAACCAGATCTTACTCCTACTCCTAATGCAGAGTCTCACCACATCTATGCCACAAAAAAAAGGGGGGGTAGCTTTGGCAGCTTTGGGAAAACAAGCCTCCATGGTTGATGCTGAGTATCAAGTAAACTCTTTAGAACAAGTCATGAGCCAGGAGGCCCAATTCTCCCCACCCCCAACCCTGTTTATCCCTGTGTGGATGGATACTGATGATGGATGAACCCCCATGTAGGAGCCAGTAACCGAGAGTACCACCCATCTTTAGTTTTGTACATAGGACTGTATCAAATTATCTATTACTTTGCTCATACCGAAATTGGGTCCTTGGTTTTCCTTTCTGGGGAACTGTGATCTTATAGTTGCTTATAAAACCAGAAATTCCTTTTCAAAAAAAACCACTGACCCTCTGTTATTTTTTGTTTGTTTGTTTTAAATTTTATATATTTCCTAATGTGGTATTAAAGTCACTCAAAGCAAATAGGAATCATAAAACCTTCCTTTATCGTAGGAGAGGTAATTTCATTTCCCTAAAATAAAAGTTCCTTTACTGTAAAGCCCAGCACACACACGTTTTCCTGAATTTGGGCTTTGTTATGTGTTGGAATACTCTAAGGGTGCAGTCATCTTCAAAGCCATAAACAAACTCCTGAATGCAGAGGATAAGCTTTTTGTTACTCTTTTTTCCTGTGGGTTTGGCTATTGAATTGCAATGACCACTGTTTTTTTTGTTTGTTTGTTTTTTGTTTTATGTTCTTAATGCACTTTATACTGCTTCCCACCACTGCTCATTTTTATCATCTCTTTTCATTGATAGGAGCTTCCAATGTCATTGCTTTGGCCGTTTCCTTGATTCTCTCTCCTACAGTGAAGCGTGGTGATTTCTCACAGTACCTGGTCAGAGACTTGGAATAAGGAGCTATTATAGCTTCAATTGGAAACTGTGGAAAAATCAGAAGAAGTCATTCTCAGATAGTTAACGGCATTTGGTCTGAGATTAAACTGCATGAAATGGAACATTTGGGTCATTGGATAGATGCGGCAAATAGCAAAATATAATAAACAGACTCTGGTCTTCCCATCTAAGACTTTCCAAAACAAAAGAAATGCTTTCCATGGCTGCTGCAGACACTCAGATAGGCTTTTTATTTCAAAATATCCTGATTAATTTTTCAAGGGCCCAGAGCTTGGGGATGCCCCAAAACATCACTGCCCAGTGAACTTCTGTAAACTTGCATCTTTGTTAGAGGCGATATAATCTATACATTGCAGATTCATTTACCCTTAACCCATCAAATTGTTGTTTAGGGGAAGCTGTTCAGGACCCCTGAAGCTCTGCGCTGTTTTAACAAGCGATTTAAAGCTTCTGTTTCTCTGTGCAAATAGAAGAATGCATTTGACTATAGGAGACTCTTTTAAATGCCAGCTAATCTGGGTCTTGTTATTGATGCAAAGACTGCACAGGTCAAGTCATAGGCTTATTCTTTCCTTATCTTTCTATATTACTCCATACCTGAAAAGAAGCAATAAGACACCAGTTTCACATACTCTCCTAAGTAGTAGTAAGTGACACGAACTTTGCTTTCAGGATCCAGCCCGAATCGGATCTTTGGACTGGCCCCTCGATGAGGGAGTTTGAGTACACAGGGCTCTCTGATACTCAGTTTCCACACCCCACTCCCACTCCTGTCAGGTCAGAGGCTTCCTTTGATATAATGCCTGCCCCAACCAACAATCAGTTATAAAAGATCCCTCTTGCTCCATCAAGAAATTTCTTAGGATGACGTCCTATTCCTACCAATACTTTTTACTGTAAACTGGTCAAGCTCATAGAAAACCTAAGAATTCCTGCTCACCCAGCCCCAACCAAAGTAAGTGGCATTTTAAGTGTGACTCTTGAGGACAAGTCCTGACTTGTGTGACCATAAGCTGTGTACTTTCTTGAGAGACCAGTTGCACAGCTGCACTGGGACCAAGAACAGGTGTATGGGTCTTGCATAGGTCTAGGCTGGAGAAGAGACATCGGCCTTATCTCTGCAGACACTCCCCCCACCCCCACCCCATTCTGCAGTGAAAAAGATAAGCCTTGGATTCTCTTTATTCTAGAGGGGACAAGGGGAAAATGCTGTGAAAATGACCTTCATTAACTGTTTTTCCCCAAAGGTTTTATTTGTTTGTTTTGTTTTGTTGTATTTGTTCAGCTCTTTTTCTAAAATTTTTGAGGACAAAACAGCTATACCCACTTGGCTACATTCCAGTCTCCTAGTGGTTCTCAAGGTCTGAAGTCACTTATATTTTGATAAATAATAAATGCCATCTTTTTGCCTGAGTGGAGTTGCTTGTGTACCCTAGAACACTTCCCAGGGCAGGAAAGGCTCTAAGATGGTCACCATGACCCAAATTACAGAAGGAAAACAGAAAAGGAAAAGTATAGTTTCCCACTGAAGAGTATCCATGTCTCCCTGGGGCAGAGTGAAGCGCTCCAAAGCAAATCATGAGTATTTAAGGAAATCGAGGATGATATGTGCAGGAGACCGATGTAGCTGATCTGCACCTTCTGGAAATTCTGATGGGCCCAGTCAGGCTGTGTTGGAGTATACCCATGCAGACTGTAAAACCCATGTGTGGTATTCCCCTATCTTCCCTTTCTGGACCTAGAATTGCCCAGAGTCTTCTATCCCGGCTCCATTTCCTGGCTGTGCCCTCTCTTCTTTCCCAGCACACACAGTTGCCTCATGTTCACTGGCAAGAGCAGGATAAGAGTGCCTACCACACTGTGCCCACTGAGTGTCTTACTGCATACACCAACATAGGCATTTAAGTGAGAATAATATGTCAGGACAGAGTCCTGGCTCCATCACACACCAGCTGTGACATCAGGCAGTTCTTTAACCACAAAGAGGAAATTCCCTTTTCCTTCTCTGTAAAGTAGGATGATAGTAATACCTACCTCACTGGGCTAGCGCAAGGATTAAAAGAGATATTATTAATGCTTACAAGAGTTTCTTGCACATTTTAAAGCCTCCATAAATGTGAGCCAGCATCATTATTTTTATTAAATGATTATGGTGTAATATGCGATATCTCTCAAGAGAATTTAAAAGGATTTCAATTCTTGAACTCAAAAGTACTGGACTTTAATGGTGGAATTCCAAACACCTTCAGAGGCCTATGGGGCTGGGAGACTGAAGGCCTTTTTCGTGGCTAGCTGATTACAACCTATTCTGTTGGTGTTTAATTTTACTAGTGGATCTGGTGTCTAAGATTGATTTATTTTTTAATCCATCTTTAAAGACAGTGTCTAGTTTTGAATGTGACTCGAGAATGCGAGGGCTTGGAAAGCATAGCCTCATCCCAGCTTAGAGCAGCATCAAACTATAAACAGGTGCACTGAGGCATGTTAGGGAAGGCAGGCTCCGCATCTCAGGAAGGGGCACTACTTCATTCTTATGCAAGGAAGTTCTTTTACCATTATTAATGAATATTTTTAATCCTGAAAATATCGCTCAGACTTAGTCACACATGACTGCACCCATTTTGTTTCAAAATTTAAAGAAATAATTTTGACTGAGGTTAATCCTTGCTTTTTGATTTTTTTCCCTGAAACAAGGGAAGTGTAGTGTTCTTCACAGAGAAGATGATCAGACTTTGCACCGAGTATCTTAAAAATGGTCACAGATAAATGCCAGTGTCCTAGTTCTAGTCCATACATCTATATTGATCCCCTAAAACACTTTCATTCATGCATTCATTAATTTCTTCATTCACTAATTCTCGGTACACTTTTGGCCTAGTAAGGGCTACTGAAAGAGGCAAACATTACCAATTAGAAAAGGAAAACCTTTCAGAAATACTTAAAAATTTAAATAATTCCAAATTTTAATAGAAAGGCGGTCATTATAAAGGTAATATCCAGATGGAGTAAAACCATTTTTCACAGAGAGCCAAGAAATTAGAAAGAAAAAGAAAAACATATTGGACTTATAACAATTAAAACTTTTTTGTGGTCAAAGATACCACAAATGACAGCAAAACAAAAATAACAGATTAGGAAAAATGCAGACGACCAACAGGTTAATATTTTAAATGTTCATGGAGTTTCTAGAAACTATAAGGACTATTCAAAGGATTGCTCTAATGCTATTTTCAAAATATTTGCATCTACATGATAAGATGGTTCTGTTATTTCCAGCCATTGGCCAGAGTGTTTGCAATGACAAAGTTAGCATGCGGGATATGGTGGGGGAAAAAAAAACAATGATCAGTCTAGGTGTTCAAGAGCTGTATCTGTTGATTTGTTTTCAAAATGACTGATTTGTGCACTTTGAGGAAAATATTTACTTAACCTCCACCAAATCAGAAATTTCATCCATTGGGATCATTCGTAATTTTTTACATAGACACTGTAACGTTGCCCACCCCAGCACCAAGTCAGGCTTCACAAGAAGGGAAACAGGTGCCTGCCTTCATGATGTCAAATAAACTCCCTAATGAGAAAACTCCCCTCTTCCTAAAGTATAAATTTTACTCCTTCTGTCTGCCTGAAATATGAATTAGAAATGTATTTGTTTTACTAGGCTCACTTTCTGTTTTATTTTTTTTTAAGGTGTATTTATTTATTTTAGAGAGAGAGAGCATGCATAAGAGGGAGGAGGGGCAGAGGGAAAGGGAGAGGATCTGGAGCAGACTCCTCACTGAGCTTGGAGCCTGGTGCGGGACTTTATCCCACAACCCTGAGATTATGACCTGAGCTGAAATCAAGAGTCAGACACTCAACCTACTGAGCCACGCAGCTGCCCTACTAGGCTCACTTTTTAAATCATTAACCCTGCATGCTGATGCAGGGCACCCATCAGTCACTCCAAACACACTGGGAATTCATCTGATCATCTGCTTAGTCAATACCAGGGAAGAAAGTAATGCATTGCTGGAGATTGGGAAAGAGACCTCACTTTGAAGCCTGTGATACTTTTGGATGCTACCCAGGCCTGACAGGGTGAAGTGCCATGGAGGGAATCTTCCCATAGGCTAACAGGATTTAGCATCAGTGAACTGAAAGGGGTGGGGGGGAGGGGAGAAATGTTGGCATATAAGAGGGGTATTAAAAATGAGATATAGGAGAGGCAAAGGCAAATTGCACAAGTTTGTTCTATGTCCTAAGACTTGCCCTTCCCCAGATCTGACTTCTCTTACGCCTATCACAAAGTTCTAACAGCTCTCTGAGGAATGGTGACTTATGGTCAAGGAGAAAGTAACTGTCAATGCCGTCTGGGTTTTGGAAAACATAAAAATTCTCCTTGTATTTGTATAGTCATCATTTTCCAATTTCCTCTGATCCAAGTTATTTATGAACTTTTTAGTGCGGCCGGCACGGGGCTGAGCACAGCCCCTAGAAAAATGTGGTTATAGACCTTGATGCCTGCTGGTTAAAAATACACGGGACTCTTATAAATACACAGACAATGCTTCTGGTCACTCACAGGGCTGTTATCCAGACGTGTCCCTGCCTTACCTTGAGGATGTTGTTCTCAGATTACAGACTTGACTGTCCTTTCTCTGACCGCATAGAAAATACAAGAAAAAGGCACAAAGAAAATAAAAAGTAGGAGACCAATCATTACCCTCACACAGTTCATGACAGGCAAAGAAAAAATTGTGATTGTGAAGAGTGAAAGGTGGGGCCAGGAAGGCCAAGGTAGGGATGGAGTCAGGCCAGAAATGGAGAGAATGAAGCAGAATGGGCAGCTCTGGTAGTACAATGGATGAAAATACAAGCACATCTGGAGGGGGGAGAGAGCGCCAATGACAGCAGACGTGACTACATGGGAAACACTGCCACTTCCCATCCTACTCTCTGGAATGTATTTGAATTTTTCCCCCATTTTAAACTAACAATCATTTTTGAGAGAGTCAATCTTAAGGTGAAATGATGGAAAACTGGTTTTCATTAGGATTGTGGAGATTAAGGTTTTAGCATTTATAGGAAGTGGTGGCACTAGGTCTCGCCTTATCTATGTATGTGGGAGTCATATATATGCAGATGGGGTTCCAGAACACTGGCCTTTACCCAGCACAGTCAGGAGCTAGTGAGCATGGTACGGCCTCAGGCTGGGTTATGATTTTCAGCAAACATTGCCTAAGTGGAGCTCCCCTTAAAAAGGGCAATTTACAAGGGAGTAAATAATATTTGGGGAAAGAGGAGGCAACAGAAGTTATTAATTAAGTGCCCAGTACATTCTGGATATTGTCCTGAACACTGAGGATGAACTGCCAGGATCATCAAGCCGACGCGAGACGTGCCCTCATGTGGCATATATGTTAATGGGAAAGACAACTGATATAAGTTAATGACAAATGCTATAAAGAAATCAAAGCAGGGTGAGCATATAAGGACTGATGAAGGTGGTCGGAAAAGTCTCCTCAGAAAAGGTAACATTTGAGCAGGGAGCTGAGTAAAATGGAGGGCACAAACTTCTCGTATTCAAAAGAGCCCTGCAAACAGGACTTTTCTCCCCATCCAAGTTCAGAACCAATTAAAAGATGTACAGTGTATGAGTCAGCAATCTGGCAGGAAGGGTGTGGCATTCTTAAATGGGTGCTCAAAGCTAGTTTAATGAAGGGGATACTAATACATGTGTGGAGTGGATTGAAGACAAGCAGCAATGCGTTGACCACCACAGGACCAGCAACAGCAGGAAGCCACACCACCCTTGGGTCTGTAGGGTCTGGGGCAGGGAAGCAGTTATTAGAAGTGGGCAAGAGAGAGGATTACTGGATAGGGGCTGTGGTCTTCATTACAGGGATGCCACTATGGCCAACTGGTAGCCCAGCAGGAAGCAAGGAGCAGGGGAATAATTACCCATCTTCTCCTGTCTCTACCCTTTGATCTTACGCTGGTGCTTCCCACAGGTCTAACTCAACTGGAAACCCTTAGACAAGGGAGACCTAGACAGAGAGCAAAGATGGAAGTTAGAGAACAGGCAAGAAGACAAATGGAAGGTACCCATGGAACAAAGCATGTAGCATGCAAAATACCACCTTTGATACTTATAACGCTGATATTAAAGAATGTGTCACTGGAGGGATGTGGATTTCGATGGAGAGGAGAAAAGAGAATCTAGGCTCACTGGGAAGAAGGGAGCTAGTGCTCAAAGGGAGCAATGAGATGGAGTACAGAAAGAATAGAAAGAGAAACCAAAAGCACATGTCATTTTCTCTTGCTCACAATGTTTTCTAGAGCTGGCTGGCTGAGGTGAGGGGAAGGTGGATAGAGACCATGACACTATACGCTGTGTTATTTCCAGCTGCCTCTGAAGCTTTGGGTTTTATCTCTGATCGGCAGTGTGCTGTCATGTTCTGCGATTGTAATAATAGCAACAGAGATAAGCACTTTTGAAAGAGATCGCTGCAGAGATGAATAGATCAGCTGGTTTCATAGCACCTTTCCCAGTTACGGCTTTCATGTTAACTGCTTTTCCTAATGCAAAATTCCCTTTTGTTTAAAACACTGAGATATCCAAAATAAAAAAAAAAAAAAAGTTCTTACTTGGACTTTGATTAAAGTAATGAATGTTTTAATCTATTTCCACTGGTTAAAACAATCTTAAAAAGAAACTTAGTTACCTCAAATTAAATGACTCTCTCTAATTGAAGCATATGGGCACAGTTCAACTCAGCCCCATAGCAATGACCTCAGACAGAACTCTAATCCTTTCTCCTATTGCCTTCCATAAAAATGTTGTCATCTAAGTAGTAACATAAATGGACCTACCTAGGAAGCACATGTGTTTTAGTGAATGAAGACTGATTCATATAACCCAGGCAGGTCCCAGAGTCTCCCTTTGCCAGATGGGATATTAACTCAATCCTAGACATTTATCAAATACTTACTGTGTATCTGGAGAAGAAAGTAAAACTTAAGGAGTTTAACTCTAAGTGATTCAATTAATAGCAACCAGGGACAAGAACTTGGAGGCTTTATGTCTTAGACTCACATTCTTCTCATTGCACGGGACCACTTCAGATTTCACAATTCACTTCCATTCCTGAATAGATTCATGGAATACAGGCATTTGCCCACAGGAGCCAGCCAGGTGCTATAAACAAGTCTCTCAAAGGATAGATAAAAAGTAGGGAATGGTGGGGCCTGTGCCAATCATTTTAGTGTGCATATTCAATTAAAAATACAAAAGGAATCAAAAAACCACTTTGTTGGTCAAAGCATGTTTGTGGGCTGGATTCAGTCTGGGATCTGCCAATTTGTACACCTTGGAATGCAGGAAATAATTCTAGCATGATTCTAAGTGAAACCTTTGTCTTTTTGCTTCCTGTCTTCTTCTATTCATTCTCTCATTTATTTACATGTTTCTCACTACTAAAATTCTTTGTTGATGTTAATAACTTTTAAGGATAATTCATTTTCAAAATGTGTGCTCACACACTGACAGAAAGAGAAAAGAATTGATTACAAGTATTTACATGGGGTTCCAGTGTTCTTGAAGTTTACAGTAAATTTGAATATATAGGTGGGTGAAGCCCAGGGGGAAATGTGTTACTTAGTGTCCTTTCGGGAGCATAAAATTCAGCAAAAATCCAATAGTGTGGTCAAGTGCCAAATTCGCAGGTCGATGTGTTAAACAGGAAGTAGTAGCAACCTCAGGAAGAAAACCAAGCCAAAACTTATAGACATGTTGAGACATAAATCCTAATGATTTCACACCTCTGTACTCAACCTATCTGCACTAGAGTACTATGCTTGGGAAAAAAAAAAAAAAAGCTGAAATACGTTATGAGTAAATTAAAGTTTTTGAAATAATTAAATCTGTGTACAACACTAACTATAGTGAAAGTTGAGGCCATTTTTTATGTCTAATGGAGTGATCTACTAAAACATGGGAAGAATCTAGCTATCTTCCTTAGATATCTCCTATCACAAGAATAAACTGAAGAAATGAGTAACTTAGGCATACAGTTGGTGTCTAAGGGACTGGTCTTCAAGTCACACATAAACACACACACATGCACACATACAACTATTCCTGATTCCTCTGGAAATATTTAGTCTTTAATTTACAACAACTATAAATTGAAACAGGAAATACAAAAACTAATAATGCATGAAATTCCACCCTTGAACATTTTTAGGCAAAGTTTTCAATGCAAATGCCTGAAATGTCTCAAACCAACATCCACATTTTCAAATTTTGATGAATTAAAAATATTTATTGAGTACTGTACATACTGTCTACTACAAAGATGAGAGCAATGGTTCTCCCTTGTCTTATCTTCAAAATGTTCATAATTTAGGAAAGGGAAAAAAAAAGAGAGAAATAAATCAAGAAATAGAGACTCTTAACTATAGAGAACAAACTGATGGTTACCAGAGGGGAGGTGGGTGGGGGGATGGGTGAAATAGATGATGGGGATTAAAGTGTACACTTGTTTAGATAAGCACCAGGTGATGTATGGAATTATTGAATCACTATATTGTACGCCTGAAACTAATATAATAACACTCTATGTTAAGAGCGGAATTAAAATAAAAACTTAAAAAGCCTAAAAAAAGGTTCACAATTTAGTTGAAGAAGACTTGAACATAATAAAATGACTAAATTTATGGGTTTAATTGTTAAATGAACAATAAATAATTACAGGCATTCTAAGACACCAAGAGTCTTATAGGCTAGGTCCTTCTTCATTTATCTGAGAAGAAGTTGTCAGATTCCCTTGCTCCAGGCAGTGCATTAGGTACTGTAGTGGTAGAAATAAGAAAAATGCAGTTGAAGTTTTCAAGAACGAGGAGGGTATGTATTGGGTCTTAAAAGATGGGTATCACTTGGTTAACTGGAAAGAGGAGGAAGAGGGCATTCCAAGTGAACAGAATCATGGAAGCAGATCACACATGTGGAAATGAATGAATGGGATGAACTTGGAAAATCGCTGGGATAGAGAATTCATTTTTGAGATTGGCAAAAGTTATGTTTATAAGAAGTCAGAGTCATATTGCAGAAGATCTGAGACTTGATACTTCTCCCACTGAAATTTCTTTTCAAAAGAAAAGATCAGAATCTTTTGTAAAATCCAATGCTGGTTCACTTTGCTTTTATCTCAGTGACCTAAACTGAAATATACATTCTTAGTAACAATTATTGATAATGATATGTATAAGCACCCTTTATCTTCTCAAAGGGTTTTCAGGGCATCATTTCATCTTGTCACCTAAATAAACCTTCGGAAGGTGGATCGTCTGTCTGGATTAGAGGGGAAAATAAAAAGAGAAAAGGAATTACTTTTGTTTACACAGACGTGGGACCAAGTACAGGTAGGGAAACTCTAAATCTAATACTCTACTTAGAGAGGAAGACAAAAAACCACATGATAAGAAATGTGTGTCAAAAGAAGCCTATGCATCCTGGAATCGAGTCTCACATCAGGCTCCTTGTTCATTAGGGAGCCTGCTTCTCCTTCTGCCTGCCACTCCCCCTGCTCACCCTCTCTCTCGGATTAAAAAAAAAAAAAAATGTAAAAAAGAAGCTTATGTATTTATTACCGTCGCTAATAAAAAAAAAAACAGATTTCAGAGTTCAAACCAAAAACTTTCATTTTGTATATTTTTCCTTCTCTTTACTTCATATGTAATTGCTATACATCAGAAAGTCAAGAGTATTACTTTCATCCTAGCAATAGTCCAGCAGCAGACACTAGTGCATTGTTCACTCTGGAAACCTCCATCCCCATCCCACATCATTGGTTGGTTACTATGTCTCCTTGGGTTGTGTGTATGAGAGAGAGGGTGCCAGCCAGAAAAATCCCCTGATCCCTAACCTAGTTCTACCTGGCCTACAGTCTAAGACAACACTTCCCAAAATAAGCCAGCTAAGAAGGTGAGAAGTGGGGATGGGAGGGAGTGTCCATATAATGACATAACTAGCCCTGTCTAAACTGTTACATGGTTGAGGTAGGGATTCACTGAGGTGTGTGTGTTTGTAATCACATTAGAAATTTCAATTCAGAAAGAATAGTAGTATGAATTGGGAACCCAGACTCCTAGCTCTCTCCAAAGAAAGGAGAGGATTTTGATTTTTAAATAATATAATGTAATCAAAAGTGACATCACCATTCCTAGAGGGAAAATAAAACTAGTTTTAAAGACACAAAGAGTCAAAATCTCCATATAATGGAGTTTTCTTATCTTTATTATTTTCTTGAAAGGGGCAACATAAAATCATACTAATAGGTGACTATATTTTAATCAAATATGATGTATTCTTAGAAAAAATAATGTTTGCATTTCTGGAGAATTAAAATCAGCCATTGTTGTTTCTGATATAGAAACAGAACGGAAATTATAACACCTACCCTATGCTTATATATAGGAATATCAAGGATAAAGAGCCTGATTTCACAAGGATATAGAACCTAATCTTCCAAATCCCTCCATTAACATTTGGCAAAAATTTGAGACCAAATTTATTAGAATCAAGGAGCTATCTAAGGACTAGCTTCCTCCTCTCCTGTAAGGTGTGGAATTTTCTTAAGAGGAGATTGTGTAGACTTAAAGAAAGGTCTATGTGCAAAAGAAAGAGAGAGAGAGAAATTGCAAGAGGGAAAAGGAAGGAGACAGATGTAGTCCAAAAAAGAATAATCCCACATGGATTTCTCCAGTCAGATCATTGCTTTGGTAGGCAGCCTTGGTAAGGCTGGACTTCCTGACTCTACCAGCACTATTGCCCAAGCTACCAAGCTACCGAGTTCCCTTTGAGACAGAAGATGAGGGCTCTACCACAATGAGATCACTTACCTAAAGATAAGTTATTATTTCTATTTTTATTAACAGCACTAAAGATGAAGTTGTAATTTGAGAGCAGTGATGACAGAAGTGATAGGAGACTGAGTCATGGTTCTTCTGTAAATGACTTGGTAGGTCTGCATTCTTGTCCCATACTCAAAAGATTCAAAATATGGACACATCCAGAGAATATCAAGCTATCAGAAACAGATTATTGTCAACTATTTTTACTGAAAAACAAAATGAAAAACAGAATTCTGAATTACATACTTTCAATAAAAGATATGGATTTAATGGAATTAATAAATGAATTCTTCTCAATGAAAATATGTATCATTGATATACTGAAATCCAAAAGACTCATGTTAAATAGAGTCAGAATAAAGAGATTCATGTACACCGAAGCACTACAAGATCAGACCTACCACGGGTGATAGGAATAGTATAACCAATCCTGAGAGTGCTAAGTCACTGGTCTAAGGTCTTTCTATGAGTAACTTTTATCTTTGACAAACAGCCTATTTGGGGATTCAATTGTTACCCTCATTTTACATACAAGTAATTGAGGTACAAAGAGATTAGCTCACTTGCAGAATGAGAGACAAAGAATAAGCGAATGAGCCTGAATTTAATGTAGATGGTCTATCTAAAAATTCTGTATGTACACCCATCTCTCTACTAACTGCAAAACAGAGTCTCCACCTGAGAGAATGAAACCTGAAACTCCACATCTTAACATATCCCCCATGTGGTTCTTGCAGAACCAACACAATGAAGTGTGTGTATTAACGTCCACTGAACCTGGACCCATTGGCCACTGCTTTTTGTGTTTTGCATTTGTTTGTCCATCACCTAGCACAGGAAGGCCTTTGGTAAATATTTGCAACTTATGGAGTTAGTGAATCAGTAATGCCGCTGATTGGATCAGATTGTTAAGCAACTGGAGTTTATCTGAAGCTATTCCCTGAAGCCTCAGGGGCTGGGAAAGGAGTTTGGAAACTCTTTAATCATCCATATAATTTCCTGTGGAACAACATAAAGAAAGATAAGTTTCCATATTTTTTTTTTTATTTTTCTTTTTCCTAATTTTACTCTAAATGTTCTGGAATGATCTTATTGTCACCTAATCACTCAGCACAAGAAAGCCTCAGAGCTCTCATGATTGTTTTGTTTTTCTTTAGACTGTAATATGCTTATTGACTTGTAGAATAGCTAGATTTCCATAGGTAATCTTTTGCAAGAGTTGCATTTGCATGTCATCCACATAGGGATCCATTTAGAATCATCATGAATCGATTTGCTAAGAGTTTACGTTTTTCAGACTTCGGAATTATATCCTAGGAAAACAGAAAACACATTCTCTCCTGCTGTATGAAATATGCAGGAGACTACTTTGGGTTACAATGCTCTTTTGCATTAGCACAGATGCTGAAAAGCAAATTCTCAGCTGGTTGGTCTCACTCAGAAGGTGTGCTACACTAATAACTGTGTATGGGGGAGCATTGCCGACTCACAATATAACAAGTTAAACTGCGTGTTGTATTAGCATTATTCTTAATGCTAATGTAATGTCTATCCACGAAGGCAGCATTGTTAGATTGTTAGTACTGTAGATTGTAATGACAAAAGGAATTAGATGGGTTTTCTATGTTAAATCAATCATTAAGCAGTGCTATAATTATTTGCTGTTGGGAACGCTCTTTTTTCTATTGTAAAATTGACACAGTCTATGAACGTAATTGCTGTGTTTTCATCCTAGGGCCCTTTAAGATTAGAGTCTGGGAGGAAGATGTGGCACTTCTAATCCTTCTGACATTTCAGAGGGACTATCCTGGCAGGAATAATATCACATCACCATGTAATTAATCAGTGCATTTTCCTGTGGTCTGTGAAGCCTGTGTTTCCCTCTGCATTTGGGAGACAGAGAGGTGGCACGTACGAACCTTCTGCGGCTTTAATTACAATGTGATGTTGGGTCCAATTATATTCTTGGGCAATCTGACCTTTTCGGGTTGCATATTCAGACCATTTCACTGATTCCAAGGTGGAAAATTTTAGGCATCAATGTATGTGGGTTTGAGATCATTGGATATCTGTTTCCCTCATTTCCTTGTGAGTAAGAAAGTCTTTCAGAGTAGAAACTGGTAATGATGACATCAAATTAAAAAAGAAAAACCTTTATTAGCTGAAAGGGCCTCCCTTCATTTTATAGATGATAGGGCTAGCACAGCAGGAATCTGTGTTAAGGTACAATCTCTCTCTCTCTCCCTTTCCTCTCTCTTCTCTCTATAGATAGATACATACATATATAGATAGATATGTAGATAAGATAGAGGGATATATAGATATATATCTATCTCTGTCTCTCTGTGTGTCTCTTTTTAAATAAATGTAAAGAACCTATGTACCTATGTTTGGAAATAAGAGAAAATAATCTGTTTGCTCTATGGATAATTTACCTGAATAACTCTTCCAGCAGTATCATAGGATTATTTAAGGATAATCCTATGATTATCCTTAATTAATCCTACATAGGATTAATTAAGCACATGAGAGAGACCTATGCATGGCTTGGGCCTTACATGGAATTGTCATTAATATCAATATCAATAAAAATGGGAGAGGGACTTTTATTTACTGGGCAAGAGTAGGTGCAGTGGGAGATACACAAGAGGAAGACAGAATTTCTGTTCCCCCCTACCTAGCTCCCCAAGGAAAAGACATAGGAACACAAAGCTAGAGGAGAGAAGAAAATGCTATAAACATGAATTCAGAGTGCAAAAGACAGCATGCATGTGGGGTATTCAGAGATGGTTTCATGGAAGGAGTGAGATTTTTATTTGAACCTTATTCTGTACAAAATGAGGAACTGAAGTTTTTAAGCAGAGGTGTACTACTTTAGAAGTGGTGATTTAGTGAGATTAACTTGGAGTTGTTGAGTCTGAGTACCAGGGGGTAGAAGGAGAATAAATGGAGATTTGTGGAAGGCTGCCTTCTTAGTAGGATGGGACTATATGGTGTCCTTTGGATTATGGGAACAGCTGAGTCTGAAATGATAAAAATTAGTATTGATTGAGAGCCAAGAGTGAGCACTCCAAGCAGATGCAGGAAGCGCTCTGCGTACCTGTCATTAGAGAACTCTCCAAAGCCTTAAACATGTGGCTTACGTGTGGAAACTACACATGAATGGTATATGAAAACGTGTGCATGAGCTTGGGTCTCGGTTTACTGGAGAATGTTTCTGTATTTTATTTTATTCCCACAATGCTATTAAGTGGTTAATATTAACTCTGTTTTATTGATGAGGTTAAGGAGAGCCAGTTGCTCAAGTTAAAGAAACCAAACGGAACCACGTGGCAGGGATGGCACTCAAACCCAGGCCTCCGGATTCCAAGAATCATATTCTTCTCACTCACAATTTCCGATTTCCAAGTCAGGAAAGGTAAATTTATTAGGTCTCCGTATGCAAATGTGAAACTTTCCTATGTTAGTTAGCTAATGAGATAGATTGGGAAGCAAAAACAGAGGCTTAATTGCAGTTCACAGGGTAAAAATGCGCCACGACTGCAAAGGGTGCCTGCCTGCCTGTGACAGGTGCTACTTAAAGATTCATCATCTATTAAGGCAAGGCCGTGGAAAAATACAATAAGGCTGTGATTTTCAGGAATCATAATTCAATTTTTCAAGGAAACAGAATAGATAGCGTGGAGACTATGAGGAATTCAGAAAATATTTATGACTCTTTATTTGGATGACTTTTATTTATTTGGTGGTTTTTCACTTTGCTGCCCCTCCCATAACCTTCTCACAGTCGAGATTTTCAGTGTAAATATATTCATATGCCCATCAGAGGAGGCCTGACTTGACTTCCCGAGACAGCCAGGTTTCCTTGCCCCTGCATTGTGTCCATCTTTGGCTCTCTTTGCTTTCGGGGCCCTGCTTCCCGCAGCTCCTCTCTCGGGCTGTCGGTCTTCCCACCTGCAATCTCAGCCCGACCCTGGGTGAGTCAGGCACCTCAGGGCCCCCTGCTGGGTGATCTTCAAGATAGAGCCATCATCACTGTTAAGATAAACCTGAAAATTAGTACACAAAAACCCTTACCTGAACCCCCATATTACTCCTCCGGTCCAGTGAAGCCTTACCATGCAGTGTCCTGGATCTGAGAATGGAATTTTTGACCCTAAGTGCCCAAGTCTGATTTCCTGTCTGGTCTTCACGCTTGGACTGACCTTCTGCTTTCTTCAGCTTATGCCTAGGGATCTTATCCCAGTAAAGGGTTGTGCTCTTTATTTTTCCCAAACCCTTTTTATGGGGACTGGGCAATTTCTCATAAAACTTCTCATTGGCACAACACACAAGATATGCCCATGAGAATTCCCATCAAAGGGCTGCAAAAGGAAGGGCTACTGACCTTGAAGCTCCCAGTTTTACCAAAAGGGCCACCAAGTGAAAAAAAGCAAGGAATGAATATGTAAATATTCTGACAATACCTAATACACAATTTCAAATTTCATGAAAAAAAAAACAGTTCATAATTTTAAAAGAACAATTACAAACAAAACAAAACCCACTAACTGCAATGGAATTGTTGCCTCTGGTGGGGGCAAAAAGAGAAGTGAGAATGGGTAACAGTGGCAAAAGCCAGTCTATTAGTCAAGAGACACTTCTGGTGATTCAGTGATCACAATGTGCCCTTTTGGGAGTAGTATGACTGAGTGAAGCCTCCGACGTCGGCAACAGCAGAAGGGGGAAAATGGATAGTGGTGGTTTATTATTGTATTTTCTTCTAAATTTCAATTTACCTTTCCATTCTAATTCACCATTTAAAGCAGGTAAATTCATTCTGCAAATATAATCAAGGGATGTTCATATTGCATTAATAGATTGCTTTAGTTTTGTACTTCTCACAACTTAATTATTTAGAGTCCAATTCCCTTATTCAACATTAGCATATTAAGGCAAAATCTAATTTGCAGTAAGCAGCTTGAGGCCACAGAACCACTGAAAAGAGTAAATGGAGGCAAGTGAATATGCTGAATTTTTATCTCATCAATGCATCCAGTAGCTGATGGATATATTCTTCACTTGCATCTTTTAGTATTTTAGTTCAGTAAAATAATGTGTGGATTTTGGCAGGTTTGCTTGCATTTTAAGAATCTTTATTAGTTTCCTTTCTGAATAGAGGGCAATGTCTGTCATTGGACTAAAAATAAATAAGAAAAGAAAGAGAAAAAAAAGAAGAAAGAACATCAGACAAGTGAAAGTAATGAGCAAAATTTGGTCCTATAGAAGATGACTGGTAACTGTTTAATCATTACTCTTCTAGGCCTTCGATTATCTAGCAGCATCGAACATGTCCCATCCACCCATCATACCCTCACTGACCAAACTGCTGCATGGTCTACCTCAGAATGTATTCTAAGATTGTGATTGGGAATGTTGAATTAAGTAAAAGGTAAATTAACACAAATTTGAAGATATTTCTACAGAACACCTACTCTGGGCTCAGTCATTGACGAGGCAGTATTGTTGGTAATAATTAGAAGAGAAATGTCAACTTGTCCCTCCCCAGTGTTCTTGGGGTTTAGATAAGCACAATCTTCCACACATTAAAGTCATACAGCAATGTGGCAGTGTAGAGTCAAGAACTGACTTGTGTCTTTATACAAATTCTGGACTTGCTAAAGGACTTAGAGATAGAAGAGGTCAGGAAGGGAAAATGTGTTTTCAACTGTTGGTAAGTTACAAAGCATGGAGAAGGCCATGGCCTGGCTAGGCAGAAACATGCGATCATCCTTGCAATTTGGATTTGGAGGGAGGGCTGTGGAGGAGAAATCAGCCTGAAACTCTCTCAAACACTTTATGAAGCCCTATGAGTTTGGGCATTAAAAAGATAACACACACATATAATGATTGTCTCCTCTTAAAATGAGATCTGAGCTCTAGTTTGAAGCTCCAGTGATGGGTAATTCAGTGGAAGCTGCCTTCGGCAATTTGCAAAGAACTGTCTGAGGATACAGTGTTGCTGTTCCTTAATGATTACATTTGTCTTTAAGGAGAAGAAATGAGTCATGGTCAAATTTCACAAGTTCATGCATTAGACTGACTGAATCATCCACTATGTCCAGTTTCTAGCCTCCTCTAACTAAGTTTAATTGACAAAGAAATCCAGATTTTGAGTGACCTTAAAACAGATCATTAAGAGAAGGCTGGGAGAAAGAATTGAAAAGCAGCTTTTACATTCCTATTATAAGAAGGTTTGCAATCAGCAAGTACTATGTTCAGATAAGCCTATTACATGCCTTAGAGAGTGGCCATGGTGGCTCTAGCAAATAGTTCACTGGGTTTGTGAAACACATCTCTATCTCAGCTTCGAAAGCATACGCTCTTTCATAGTCTTCACTGTGGAACACTGGAAACAATAGCTTTGGAGACAGACAGCCATTGCTTTAAATTTCTACTCTCCTCTTTGTTGTTCATTATCTGTGTAATCTTGAACATATCTATTCTATCCTTTGAGTTTCTGTATACTTATCTGTTACAGGGTCACCATGTTTATTAAATGCTGTAGTATATTGAACATTTAGCATAGTGTCTCAAATGGAGTAACCAGTCAACAAATGTTAGTTACTATTCTCATTATTATTGTTATTAGTATTATTACTTCTATCAGACACTTGCCATTACACTATTCTTCTTTGAAGGACCCTATGCCCAATCCTCCGCAGTGTGACTTGGAAGAATCCTGATGATTTAAGCAGTTTGTAGTAGTGCCAGTGACTTTGCCAGACCCTAATTTACCATTTGCCTCTGGCTAATAAAGAAGTGAGGGGAGGTCTACAGGGGAACTTCTTTGAAAGGTTCTTTTACTCCTACAAAGGGACATGAAAGATAGTCCCTGTTTTCTTACATGTTGTATTCCTGCATATGACACGTGGGACTGAGATAACCATGTGGGACAATGAAGGACACTGGGCAAAGAAAAAAGCAACACACAGAGAAAGGAACATGTAAAAGACAGATGCAGCATTCTTCATATGTCAACATGGAGCCACCAAATTAACCTATTAATGGAGGTGAGTACTTGCTGCTATTGAGAAACTTAATTTTCTTTATTTTAAATGATAATTTAAAGCATATTTTCTGCTTCCTGCATCCTCAAGCATCCTAATGATACATTATTAAATTTATGTTTTTCTCCTGGCCCCATTTCTTCCACATATAAACATACATACACAGACAGACATATATAAAGACATAAACATGCACACGTGCACAGACACACAGACACAGACACACACACACACACACACACACACACACACACACACACGAAAGAATAAGGCTGACATCCAGAAAGTTCAGTCCAACGTCTGGCCCTATTGAATGGTCAGCCTATTAAATAAAAATTCACTTTATTTTATTTGGCTGTGATTGACTAAGAGACTGTTATGGTAAATGATCATGGGTTGTACAAAGATGAATAAAACAGTCTTTTCTCTTAACTGACTTATAATCAAACACAGAATAAGTACATAAACAACTATCATCCATGGCTAAATATAGTATCTTAGAAGAGGTATAAGGTTGAGAAAGGAGAGAGCACAAGAGGTAGGTCATGATCTTTGACAGTGGAAGCATCCATTTGTATTACAAATAATATGCATTCATGTTCTGTATATTTGGCATTATAATTAGTAGTTTTAGTCTGATAGAAATGTTGCCTCTTCTTAGGGACAATCACCAATATCTAATTCTTATTTGCCCTCTGCTGTTCATCTTTTTTCCTCAGCCCATTTGTTATATATGAAGTCCAGAACGGACACACTGGCTCTTACCTCCAGACATTCTTCCTACATCTAATGTTTATGGTGTAGACTTAGTTTTACGATTCAAAACCTCTTATTTCCACCTTGAATTTTGAAAATCTTCTTTTTAAACTAAAAAGCTGAGAACTGACTTTTGTCCTTCATTGTTCTACTGTGACTTCCCATCCCTGAGGCAGAAAACATACATGATCCTGGACACTACAAGAAAGGAAAGAGGGGTAGGGAAAGTTTATGAGGAAAAAAAGAATTTCATGGAATAAGAAACACATAGGAGAATGCAAAATACCATATCTTTACACAGAGGGAAAAGGCACAGGAGAATATGAACTAGTGACAAAGGGGAAATGTCCTGGAGGAACTGTGTCAAGTAGATTCTTGGATAAAGACTGGTAGAAAAGAAGACAAGCGTATATTCTTGGAAGAATGTTTGAAGGCACAAAAATAGGGTAAATTTCCTATGACCACTTGGGAAGAGTTAGTGGTGGACAGGCTCATTTTGGACAACGTTTTTGAAAACAGCTGCTGAGTAATATATAAACTTGTTATGCTTTAATTTTATGCAACAATACATCCAGGTAAAAACACTGAGACATCAATATGGCAGCGACTGGCCTAGATTCTTCTACATACACAAATATTCAGTGAGATAGATCATTCCAAAGCCCTAAGCAGAATGCTCTAATTGAATCAAGTTGAGTGATAGGGAATGAGTGATAGGATTGAAATGGTACAGAGAACATCTTAGAAAGTGGATTCAAGGCTGAGGTACTTTGATTTCAACCAGTAACTGATCTGTCCACTAATGCATCCACATGTCTGCATCATCTTTGTCAGATCCATCTTGTCTGTTATCTAAGCCAACTTTTTCATGATATTTGCATGCAGTCGTTTTTTCCCTCAGCTTTCTTCACTTCAAGATAGAGACTCCCTAAGAACACGTTCCAGTTCTCTCTCCCAGGCTGCCACAGCTCTTTAAGCAGACATTTGAAGAACTGTCAGAATCAAGGGACAGAGAGCCGAAAGAGCAGACAAGAGAAGAGCAGAAGGCAGTGCAAAAAAATGGGAAGTGCTGCGGTAGCTGGCCATTGTGCCAATTTCATGCTTTCACACCTTTGAATGAGTGTTCAAAGTGTTTCATTTTGCAAGCCTCAGACAGTGGAGTACTGATTGCAATGGCTTCAGGCATTTCAGGGCACAGCTGGCCACTCGACCACCCCTGTGTCCATGGCAGTTTTCTAAAAATAAGGGAAATAAAATATAGGTTATTTTTTCACAGTGAGGTTGAACCTCACTGTGAGCAACTGCAGGATCGGTGTTGTTGTTGTTGTTGTTGTTGTTTTTTCCTTTCTTTCATTTTCTTTTTTCAAACATAGCCCAAGCCACATCAGCTTTGAGCAATATGATTCTTCTTTCCCATAGTATGGAAGAAACGGCAAGAAAGAAAGATGCCATTTTAGATAAATAATAACAAATTCTGAGCCTGGGTTATTGCAAAGGTCCAGCTAGTCCCAAATTCTGTCTTAAAGAAAGAGAAAGGAAAAAAATCTGGAGGAGGGGCAGACAAACATTAAAAGCTAGCTATTGATATGTTACACTTACTTAAAAACAAAATCAGGCCAAAAAACCCTTTTAAGTGAGTGGTTTTATATGAAACTATTGTTTATTAAGTGTAACTAGTTTTTGTTAAAACATATTTAAATATTTAGTCATAGAACATTTTATAATAATGAATGTAGTAAATAATGTCCCCAAACTCTGTTTTGATATTCTCCATTTGAGAGCTAGATGTCTGAAAACCTGAGTTCTAGACCTAGTTCTGCTGCTTATTGGTGTGTGGTAGGTACACTTGGCAAATCACTTAATTTCTACAGGACCTCTTAGAGAATTAAAGATTCTCTAAGAGAATTAAAATATTTGTTTTCTTTAGAATTAGTTAAAACTTGAAGAATTTTAGAGGTTATTTAATTAGTTTTATTTACAAATGAGAAAGTTAGTGGGTCACACAGTAGAATTTTTTTTTAAAGATTTATTTTTTTATTTGAGAGAGAGAGAGAGTGTGTTCAAGTGGGTGGAGGGGCAGAGGGAGAGACTCAAGCAGACTCCATGCTGAGCATGGAGCTGGAAGGCGGGGCTTGATCTCAGGACCCTGAGATCATGACCTGAGCCCAAACCAGAGTCCAACGCTTAACTGACTGAGCCAACCTGGTGCCCCAGTTAGAATATTTTTAATAAGCTCCCAGCTGTCCTAATTACTGACATGTGTATTTTCACATTATTGTTCTCATCATTTTTGCTTCATATAAATCTTCCATTCCTATAAATCTAGTCAACTCATCCCTAACCCAGCCACCAATATCATAACCCTTCTAATATATTTTCCCAAAATTTACCACCTTTTTGGAACTCCCTCATATATCTCAATAACATTTACCTAGTTTCATGAACAAACTAAGGACATCTCCATCCCTGTAGCCTTCTCTCTGCCCTTGCAAACATAATCTCTTGTTCTTTGGAACTGAGTAGCATCTAACAGTTCTATCACTTAAGGCATCCATCTACACAGTCAATGAATAATACATGCAGCCTAGGCATGACAGAGGAGCATGACTTATACCTACTTCTTTGTGTCTTCAGCAACTAGAACTGTGTCTTTAGTCACAGTTTCCTTATATGCAAAAGGGGAATAATAATATTACCTATTTCATGGGACGTTTATGAAGATTAAATTTTATACAGACATATCAACCTAAAGCACTGTTTGACACATAGTTAGCTCTCTATTAATCTTGGTAATTACTATATTATTTGTTGTTGGTGATGATATGGATAATGATGATGCTTGGAGAAGTGAAAAATTTTCTTTTGGAGGATTGCTAACTAAATCCCCAAACTCCATTCCTAATAGGGACATGTTAGTAAGTAAAGAAATAATTAAGCTAAAGGTTTCTTCATCCTTTTATAAGGAGAATTCCATTTCTTAATTCCCTGAACACTTGAGATTGCCTGAATTTCTTAAAGCCAAATTGAAAATACAATAGGACGTATACTCTAGAGCAGTTATGCTTTCACTGCTTTGCTTTAGGGTTCTGATTTCTTATACCTTTGGTTCATAGATAATAAGAGTTGAAGATCAGTGACATTTTTGGGCTTTTAAAAAAGTACTTGATCCTTACAAATTTTAAAGACTTCTACATGCATAGATATGGTGAGGAGGGTGGCAGTGGAATAAAGGCTTCCTTTTCCATCAGACATTGGTACCAGAAATATCTTTTCTTATATCTAGAGTTGCTGGAAACTTTATATACTAAATTAGGAGCAACAAGTCATGTATCTTGTTATGATGAGGGCACTCACTCATGAGAGGCAGCATAAAAGGTACTCTTAACTGAGAGCTCAAGATATCAGGAGTTCTGGGGCGCCTGGGTGGCTCAGTCATTAAGCGTCTGCCTTCAGCTCAGGTCATGATCCCAGGGTCCTGGGATCAAGCCCCACATCGGGCTCTCTGCTCAGCGGGAAGCCTGCTTCTCCCTCTCCCACTCCCCCTGCTTATGTTCCCTCTCTCACTATGTCTCTCTCTGTCAAATAAATAAAAAAAGATATCAGGAGTTCTGTCATAGCTCTACTGCTGAGTATGTGACAGACAAATTATTTCTTCTTTCTGAGACTGTTTCCTCATCAGCAATCATTTGGAGTCCAGCTTGACTTAGTTTAAGTTTAAAATTCTGGAAAATGGTATCTTTGGATGAATTTTTTTTTTTAATACTTTACCCATTTATTTGACACAGAGAGAGAGGCAGCACAAGCAGGCAGAGCAGCAGGCCGGCAGAGGGCGAGGGAGAAGCAGGCTCCCCGCTGAGCAGAGAGCCTGACGCGGGACTCGATCCCAGGGTCCCAGGACCATAACCCGAGCTGAAGGCAGACGCCCAACTGACTGAGCCACCCAGGTGCCCCAGGATAAAATTTAATAGACTAGTTTCAGACCAAATTTGGGCAAATTTTGTGCTGCTTAATACTATAGGTGTTTCCAATAATGGACCAATGTTTTTGTAGCATCAACCCCCTGGTTAGAATTTTAAGTTTTGCAATATTGGATTTTACAGAAAAAAAGGAGGAAGGATATATCATCTCACTGCCCTCATCCTAATCACTAGAGCATGACAAAGCAATCTTTTGTGCCTAGCACCAGTTAAACAACTAATTCATCAACATAATGTGACTGAGAATGTGCAGGGACCCTAAAAATTTTTCATCGTGCTTAAGGGTGAGAAAAAAAGAAAGTCTTTTCCTATAGGGTATCTTATTTGACAGACAAGATTTACATATATGAAAGTATACATAGTCCTTAATTCCCTTCTCTTTCTTTATATTGGAGGTAGATCTTGTAGACATACCTTGTCAGTTTAGGGCATTTAGGTGTAGAATAGTATAACGGTTTTTGTATCATATGTAGTGTGGTCATTTGGATAACTATTCTATTGGTTCATGATTAACATATTTTTGCATTCTTTGGAAACAGCCATTGATCCCTTTATAGATATCTACTCTATATCTATAACCCTGTATCTATAACCCTCTTGAGAAAAAAAAAATCACTTTATAGTTATGAGTTTATACATACTACCTTCCAATACACTATATGAAATTTAAGGGTAAGAAATATTTCTTTTATATGAATGCTAAGATCTATTACAATATCTGATATGTAAGGTGACCATCTGTCCCAATTAGCCTAAGATAGTTCTGTTTTATGCTCATGGTCCTAGAATAATTATAACTAGCACCCCTTTCACACATAAAAGAGTTCTCATTAGATGATAAATTATTTGGTCAACCTACTTATACATATAGGTTCCCCGTAGGTACTTGTAAATGATGAATCCCCTGAATAAGACCCCCTCCTTTGATTGAGTTCTGTGTCTATACTCATTTTTGTTATGGAAATCCAGAGAACAAAGGGCATGTTATATGGACAATCAGAAGGATTACTACAAAAAAATTATAAAGATGTATAGCTTGATATGAATTTAGAAGTCATTTAATCTTCTATTCAAAGTAGGGATTCTTCTTCAGAATACCCCCAAATGGCTATATATCCTTAGTTTCTTTATGAATTTATTACATTTGTATGTGTCTGGCAGGCTTTTGCCTAAGTGCTAAAATGCAGCAGTGACTAGAACAGATATGTTACTTGCATTCATGATGCACAGCACTTAGTGGAGGAGACAGTACACAAAAATATCAAACACATAAGCATATGAAAGAAGTATGATACAAAGGGATATTGGAGTGGGAGGATGAGGCCAAATCATGTATATCCAGGACCACAACTGATTCTTGTAGATTTTGCCCCAATTCTGATCACATTATTAGGCTTAGAAACTACTGGCAAAGGAACAATACCCATATTTATAGTCCACAGCCTTTCTCCACCTTTAATGTTTCCTTAACATTAAATATTGATTCACTCTAGGGGAGTGCAGTGAGGGAAGGGACATGGGGGTAGAAGAGGAGTGTGAAAAGGAAGGCAGATTCATTCTTTCAAAGAAAACCATTCCAATCACTGGAATCTACTCATCCCTTGTTTTCCTTACTTTTTTTTTTTTAACTAAAAAGGGCATTTACATGCTAATTGGATCTTTATTCTTTGAGAGTCCCTCTGCTCTTATAAAGTCTTCCTCTTCTGAAGCACTTAATCCCCAGCTTGAAACATCACTGTTGATTGCAATGGAAAGACTGTGATGTCACAAATGGGGGATTATGACTTCACAGGAGAAATAAGAGAGCAAGACAGACAGTTTCAAGAGACCAGGATCTTTTCTTTATAAGGATGTCTCTATTAATCAAAAGAGGACAGAAATACCAAACATATAGAAAATGACAGCAGAATTGTAGCTAAATAAAATGTTCTTCAAAATTATCCTGGCGATGTCACTTTCTCTTTAGACAATTCCCGAGAAATGCTATTGCAGAAGATAGGTTTGAGATTCCAAATCTCCCTATACTCAGCACTTGAGAAATACTTAGCCCTGGGGTAATCGAAGGTATAATCAGGCCACAGGGCAAGCTCTGCCACATTTTGTCTACGATGTAGAGCATAATGTTACCCATGGCCCCTTCATGATGTTCTTTAGTTGGGTCTATGAAAGAGAGCTCACCTCCATTGCATTTCACCAGTGAAATCTTTTGGTTCTGAGGTGTATTTGGCGGGGGGGGGGGGGGGGGGGTTAAGTATAAACTCAATTTATTTAATAGAGGCATTCAAGTAATATCTTTTTTCTTTTTCAGTGAGTTTAGATAGTTGTAATTTTCAATGAAGTTGTCTACTCCATCTAGGTTATTAAATTTATGTTCATAGTATTCTTTTACTATCCTTCGATGTCTGTAGGACCAGAAGTGATGCTTCTATTCTCATCCCTAATATTGGTAATATGTGTCTTCTCTATTTTTTCTTGATCATACTGGCTAAAGATTAATCACTTTTATTTTTCTTTTCAAATAAATGGCTTTTGTCTTTATTGCTTATCCCTATTGTGTCTCCCTTTACAATTTCAGTTATTTCTACTCTTATCGTAGTATATCATTCTTCCTGCTTGCTTTAGGTTTAAATTGCTATTCCTTCTTTAGTTTCTTAATGTGGTAGCTTAGATTACTGATTTGAGAACTTTCTTCTTTTCTAACATATATACTTAAGGCCATAAGTTTCCTATTAAATGAATTTTGATGTCCTATATTTTAGTTTTTAGTTAATTCAAAAGAGTTTTTCCCCTTGGTATTTCCTCCTTGTGCCATGGTTATCTAGTACTGTGTTATTTAATTTACAAATATTTGGAGATTTTTATAGATCTATTTCTGTTTCTGATTTCTAATTTAAGAATGCTATGATCTGAGAAAATACATTATTTCTGTTATTAAAATTTTCTTAAGTCTATCTTAGCAGATGCTCCATAGCCACTTGAGAAGAATGTATATTCCGTTGTTGCTTGAGAGTTCTGTAAGTATCCACAAAGTCAAGTTGGCTAATAGTGTTTTTAGGTAATATATATCTTTTCTAATTCTTCGGCCTAATTGTTCTATCAACTATGGAGAAAGTAATGTTGAAGCTTGCCTCATGTGCTTTTTTTTAATTGAGGTATAGTTGACATATAATATTATATTAGTTGACATTAAATATTACATTCGTTGCAACATTGTCACTCTCATTTATATACATTACAAAATGTTCGCCATGATAAATGTAGTTACCATTTGTCACCATACAAAGTTATTGATATATTATTGACTATATTCTCTATGCTGTATTTTTTGCTCTATGAGTTATTTATTCTATAATTGGAAATCTGTACCTCTTAATCCCTTTTACCTATTTCATCCATTTCCCCACCCTCCTCCTCTCTGGCAACCACCAGTTTGTTTTCTGTCCTTATGAGTCTATTTTTTGTTTGTTTGTTCAGTTTTGCTTTTAGATTCCACATATAAGTGAAATCATATGGTATTTGTCTTTCTCTGCCTGACTTATGTTACTTAGCATAATACCCTCTTCCATGTTGTTGTAAATGGCAAGATTTCACCCTTTTTCATGGCTGAATAACATTCCATTATAGATAATTTCACATGAATTCTAGGTTGATGGACTTTTTCTCTCAACACTATAAATATTTCATCCACCCTCTTCTTGCTTGCATGTTTTCAAAGAAATTGGAAATAATTCTTATCTTTGTTCCTCAATAGGTCATTTCTTCCTTCTAGTTTCTTACAGAATTTTTTTCTTTAGCTTTTTCTTTATCTTTGTAGCTTGAAAAAGATATTCCTAGCTATAGATTTTTGTTTTGTTTTGTTTTTTGGAAATCATCCTGCTTGGTGTTCTATGAGGTTCCTAGATCTGTGGTTTGGTGTCTGACTTTAATTTGGGGAAATTTTCAGTCATGTTTCAAATATTTCTTCTTTTTCTTTTTCTCTTTCTTCTCCTGGTATTCCCATTGCACGTATATTATACCTTCTGTACTTAATCCCACAGTTGTTGAATATTCTCTTCTGCTTTTTTCAGTCTTTGTCCTCTTTGCTTTTCAGCTTTTGAGAATTCTTTTGATGTATCTTCTAGCTCAGAGATTCTTTACTCAACTGTGTCCCATTTATTAATAAGTCCATTAAAGTCATTCTTCATTTCTGTTAGTGTTTTTATCCCAAGCACTTCTTTTTGGTTCTTTCTTTGGATTTCCATCTCTCTGCTTGCCCATCTGGTCTTGTATGTTCTTTACTTTAGCCATTAGAACCCTGAGCATATTAATCATAGTTGTTCTAAACTCCCAGTCTGATAATTACAACATCTCTGCCACATCTGGCTCTGATTCTTGTTCTGTCTCCTTAAATTGTGATGTTTTTGCTTGTCTGTTTTTGTGTTTTTTGCCTTTTGGTATGTCTTATAATTTTTTCCTTGATAGTTGGGCATGATGTACCAGGTTTAAAAAAGAAAAGAAACTACTATAAATAGGGCTTTATTTTTTTTAAGATTTTATTTATTTGACAGAGACACAGCATGAGAGGGAACACAAGCAGGGGGAGTGGGAGAGGGAGAAGCAGGCCTCCTGCTGAGCAGGGAGTCCAAAGCAGGGCTCGATCCCAGCACCCTGGGATCATGACCTGAGCTGAGCGCAGACGCCTAACGACTGAGCCACCCAGGTGCCCCTAAATAGGCCTTTAGTAATGTATTGGTGAAGTATTGTTGGTAATGAACTATTGGTAATGTATTGGGAGGAAGGGAAGCATTCTGTGGTTCTATGATTAGGTCTCAGCCTTTTAGTGAGCCTATGCCTCTGGACTATGAACATTACAAATGTTCTCAGTTTTCTCTCCCCTTAGGTTGGACAAGATGACTAGAGTGGACTGGAGTTGGGTATTTCCATTTTCCCATATGGTAGGCTATTGCTGGCTGGAGATAGCTATTTCCTTCCCCCCAGGACAATTAGGATCTGATAATACCCTAGGAGCTTAGTCTTTGGTTAACTAGTTTTCCCTGAGTGTAGACCCTCTTAAGATCAGAGTGTTCTGGAATATTTCAGAATGATTCCTTTTCCCCTTCCCCTGCTGGAGCAATGAGATTTTTCCCCAATATTACTACAGGAATGCGGTCAAGATCCTGGAGGTATATCTTACAATATTGTGCCTCCCCATAACTGTATCTCCCCTGCAGTTTTTAATTCTCAGACTTGTCCACACAAAGTCTCCAGCAATTTTTCAATTACAGTTAAGATTTCCCTACCTGGCACTGGTTCCTGTGGTCATTTCCACTCCTAAGTCTGCTCTGGAAAGCTATGATTCCTGTATTCACTTTTATGTCTCTCCCTCTGGGAGGCAAGGTTTTCCCTGTGTTCCTCCCTCCCTTAAAGATTCAAGAAAAGTTGTCAATTTTTCAGTCTGTTCAGCTTTTTATTTGTTATTAGGATGGTGACTTCCATGCTCTTTACATATGGAACAGGAAACCACACTTGTCCTACTATCTTCTAACTATTGCTTCCATGATATATCTTTCTTCCTCCTTTTTCTTTCAGATTATCTACTTCTTTGTATTTAAGGTGACTTCTTGTAGAAAGTAAATAGATTGTACCAGCTTTGGCTACTGGGAGATTTTTCAACTGGCCCTTTGCTATATCCTTACTTTTTTGGGGTTTTTGTTTGTTTGTTTTTGGCACTATAAGATACTCCAGGCTCATCTTGCATGTTTCCTACCCAAGTACTCCAATTAGCCATTTCATCAAGGAGTTTCAGTTCCTATAACTGAAGAATGGTATTGGAAACCAAGCTCTGGATGGTAGGTGTGCATACTGTTACTGGAGTGTTTTGATCCTAGGCACTCTTAGCTGACATAGGAAGGAAATATGTGCATGCATATATACATATATCTATAAATATTTGTATATGGATCCATCTGTATCTTTAATAAGTGAAACATTACTTCATACTGATGTCTATAACTCTAATATATTACCAGATGAGTCATTCTAGCATCAAGTCCTAGCTTATCTATAACTTCCCATTCTAACAATAAGAAAACTAAATTCTGTCATCTGTCAATCATTTATTTAATTGTTCCATTCCAGTATACATGTATAGTGGTTTTAGCATTGCTAACTTACACCTCTGAAAGAAAAAAAAATAGAATATGAATAGTTTCTTTTGCCTTTACGCTTTTTTTAAAGATTTTATTTATTTATTTAATTGACAGAGAGAGAGAGAGAGACAGCAAGAGAGGGAATCAAGCAGGGGGAGTGAGAGAGGGAGAAGCAGGCTTCCCGCTGAGCAGGGAGACCAAAGTGGGGCTCGATCCCAGGACCCTGAGATCATGACCTGAGCTGAAGGCAGTCGCTTACCATCTGAGCCACCCAGGCACCCCGCTTTTGCCTTTACTATTATAGACTGCACTCATTTCTAAAGTTACTCAGGTCAGCACCTAAAACATAGCACCCACTACCTTTAGTGACATTGTTTCAAAATTTTGTAAGTTATTTTAAAAGATTATTAAAACAGACATTTCCCTGTAATCCTATTTTGCTAAGAGCATTTCTTTTATTATGAATGTGTGCTGGATCTGGCCAAATACTTTTCTTATGTCAGTTGATAAGATATTTCTTTTTCATTAATTGGTTGTTATAGTAAATTTCAATGACTGACTTTCAAATGTTGAACCAGACTTGCATACTTGGTTGTGGTATATAATTATTTTTATACATTATCAAATTTTATTTGAAGGTTATTTTTACTAGGTATGGAATTCTGGGTTGACATTTACTTTTAGCACTTTAAAGACACCATTCCATCTCCTTTTGTTTGTAGATTTTCTTACATCAAGTCTGCCATACTTATTATCTTTTTTTCTTCTGTAATTAATGTATCTCTCCCACCTTTCAGGCTGTCTTCAGTATTTTCTTTTTGTCTTTGCTTTTCAGTAGTTTACATGAAACAAGCTTTAGTATGGCCTTTCTACTAGTTATCCCACTTGGTATTCTCTAAATTTTCTTGAAACTGTGGTTAGTGTATGTTGCTACTTTTGGAAAATTCTGTGCCATTATTTCCTCAATTTTCTTATTTTTCTCTTACCCTTTCCTAATTATACATACATATGGTAGACTGTTTAATGCCTAATAATTTCTAGAGATTCTTTTTTTTTTTAAGATTTTATTTACTTATTTGAAAGAGAGACAGAGCGCATGAGTGAGCAAGGGGAGGGGCAGAGGGAGAGGGAAAGAGAAAATCCCAAGCAGACTCCCCACTGAGTATGGAGCCTGACATGGGACTCCATCTCATTACCCTGAGACCATGACCTGAGCTAAAACCACGAGTCAGATGCTTAACTGACTGAGCCACCTAGACACCCCACAGAGATTCTGCTCTTTTTTTGTTGGTATTTTATTTTATTCTGTTATGTTATTCATCATATATTACATCATTAGTTTTTGATGTAGTGTTCCATGATTCATTGTTTGTGTATAACTCCCAGTGCTCCATGCAATACGTGCCCTCCTTAATACCCATCACCAGGTTAACCCATTCCTCCACTCCTTTCCCCTCTAAAACCCTCAGTTTGTTTCTGAGAATCCACAGTCTCTCATGGTTTGTCTCCCTCTCCAATTTCCCCCCTCTTCATTTTTCCCTTCCTACTATCTTCTTCTTCTTCTTTTCTTTGACATATAATGTATTATTTGTTTCAGAGATACAGGTCTGTGATTCATCAGTCTTACACAATTCACAGCGCTCACCATAGCATATACCCTCCCCAGTGCCCATCACCCAGCCACCCCATCCCTCCCACCCCCCACCACTCCAGCAACCCTGTTTGTTTCTTGAGATTAAGAGTCTCATGGTTTGTCTCCCTCTCTGGTTTTATCTGGTTTCATTTTTTTCCCTCCCTTCCCCTATGATCCTCTGTCTTGTTTCTCAAATTCCTCATATCAGTGAGATCATAGGATACTTGCCTTTCTCTGATTAATTTATTTCGCTTAGCATAATACCCTATAGTTCCATCCACGTCATTGCAAATGGCAAGATTTCATTTTTTGATGGCTGCATAATATTCCATTGTATATGTATACCACATCTTCTTTATCCACTCATCTGTTGATGGGCATCTTGGCTCTTTCCATAGTTTGGCCATTGTGGACATTGCTGCTATAAACATTGGGGTACACATACCCCTTCAGATCACTACATTTGTATCTTTGGGGTAAATACCCAGTAGTGCAATCGTTTTGCTGGTATTTTAATGGTAATTTCTTTTGACCTGTCTTCATGGTCTCCAATTCTTTTCTCACATGTGTCAAATCTACTGATGTGTCCATTGAAGAAGTTACTTATTTACTTTATTGTGAATTTTGTTTGTTAACATTTATATTTGATGTTTTCTTAGGTTTCATCTTCCTGCTAAAATTACCTATTTGATCTCACATGTTATCTATCTTTTTCTTGAGAACCTATAACTTAATAATAGTTAACTTATTATTTTAAGTTCCCTGGCTAGTAGGACCAGTATCTTGTCATATCTGAGCCTTGTTATAACATTTACTTTGTCTCTTCAGGTGTGGGTTTTGTTTTTTTGGTTTTTTTTGTTGCTGTTGTTTTTGCCTTTTTATATACTTAATAATTTTTTGTTCAAAGCTGAACATGTTGTTATGCACAATGAATCATGGAACACTACATCAAAAACTAATGATGTAATGTATGGTGATTAACATAACAATACAAAATTTAAAGAAAAAAATATTCACAGGAAAAAAAGAAAAAAAAAAGCTGGATATGTTGTATAGGATGATAAATACTGAAGGAAATAGTTTTATGCTTGTAGTAGAGCATATCTTTCCTTCTGTGCAGAGTTGTGTTAATCTAGTCAGGATCTGGGCTGCATTTGAAATTAGCATTGTTATGGGTACTCTCAGTGTACCAAAGTCTTCAAATTTCTCCGGTGATACTTTGTTTTTGTTTCCCCGCCTGACTTGGGTTCTTTCCTTTGTACTGCTCCCTGGAGAGAGTCTGCATTTTCCATTTCTCCCAGCTATACTACATTGTTATTTTTAAACTAATGCTTGTTAGCATGATTATGGAAGTTGTGGGAGGGATCATAATTTTTCTTCTTAGGCAGATATTATGAACCTGTTCTTGGGGATGCAGGCTTTACAAATGTTCATGCTCCTGTTCCAGATATAATGATGAACATAGCATTCATTCTGCCCTGCCAGCAAGGTTCGAGACTTAATTCTCCTATCTCTGCCCCACCCCACCCAGTTACAATGGGTTTCTTACAGTGCCCACCCCCCCACCCCGGCCACCATGTGGTACCCTGCTCACTGTAGGGTAAGGCATTTTTTATTCTCACCTATAATACAGGAGATGGACCTGGGAGGATTTTCACTGGTTGCCTCCATTCCCCAACTTTAGCCACCGCAGGGGTTCACAAGTGCTCCCAGGCTACAGATTAAAGCTTTTGTTCCTTAGGGATAACAGGGAAAAGAATCTGGGTGTTTTTCCAGGGTTGCCTTCCTTCCCATCACCTCTCTTCCCTTGGGCCCCACCAGTGCTCTCAGGGTACACATTTTGATCCTCTCCTCATGCAGATTAGGGCTTTCGTTCCTTAGGGAAGACAGAGGAAATAGCGTACAAAGATTTTCATGTTTAGCCTACGTTTCTCTTCCTCACTGCGGGAAACTTCCACCAGTGCCCTCTGGTTACAAGTTTTGATGCCATTCTCTTTCCAGATGAATGTTTTTACTCCTTAGGGGACAGAGGTGGGATGGGTCTGGACAGAGTTTTGGCAGTAGCTGCTCTTTCACTACTGGCGCCACGAGGGGGCTTTTTCAGGATTCTCTCAAATCTTTTCTATAGGTACCTGGCAGTGTTCTCAGAGGAAAACACTGCCAGAGTGTGTGGATCCCCCTCTATCTGTGGCCTTCAGTAGTCCCACCCTCTCACAATAGGCTCCACTCTACTTTTAGCTATTCTTTCAAAATTTCTACTTAAATTGATTTCTAGGCCTATATGCTGTTAAATGATATCTGACCCAGGTAAACAAATATTCATGTGTTCCTGTTCCTTTAGGTGCCTGTTTCTTTTTCAATTTTATGTTAGTTGCTTGCCCTACAACTTCACTTCTATGAAGATTTCTGTAAAAGTCACTAATTTACTGTTTGTCTAGCTTTTTCTTTGTCGTATAGGTGGGAATGGTGTTATTCACAGCTTTTTACAGCTGTGAGCTGAAACCAGAAGCCCTTGAGAATGTGCTTTGACTTTTACTAATTGAAATTAGTTAATATTGAAATTGAAATTCCTACTGCTCACAACCTGAAAAAAAATTACTTAAGGTTTATGTATATACGACTATATGCTGAATGTTGATTTTTAAGAGAATAAGTTTGAATGTTTTATCGTTCTCTCCAGGTCAGTTTTCTTGGACCTGCTCTTTCAAATTCATTGCAGTAGTCTGAGCTCTTGGCTTTGATGAACTCTGACAGATGGACAATGCAATGGGGCAAAGAAAATAAAAGCCTAAAACAGTCCTCATGTTACGAGAATTCATGGACACTTGGAAAATTAGTTCCAGTGGGCGTATTCATCACACCTCTATCTCTGCCCCATACCTCAAAAAGGCCTTGCCACACAAGAACCACTTCAAAAGAGCTAATAGAAAGATACACAAATGTAGGGCAAATTCTAAAATCAGGAACCAATTTAGGACTGGACCAATTTAAATGTTGATCAGTTACAAACCTAGAATAATGAGATTTTAAGTGTTGTTAATTTGACAACAATAGAAAAGCATCAGCAACAGTAACTACAACAAAAATGTTATTTGGCCTTCTTCCTAAACTTACTGATTTATCCCAAATCAAATGTAAACTCTTTCATGAAGACTTCCTTAATCTTAGCCAAAAAGAAATTATTGCTTTCATATCTAAAAAACATGGTATCCCTCAGGTCATGATCTCACGGTTGTGGAGATCCAGCCTAGGGGTGGCACCTGTTTAGATTCTCTGCCTCCCTCTCTCCTTGTCTCTCCCCTTCCCAGCTCACGTGTGCACTCTCTCTCTCAAATAAATAAATAAAATAAAATAAATATAAAACAAAAACTAAAAAAAAAAAGAGAGAGAGAGAAAAAAAACATGTTATCTTCTTTATTGAGCCTCAACTAACCTGAATCTAACTACATTGTGAATCAGTATGGACATAAACAAAGACCAACCAAATGAGAACAAGCAAAAGCTACTTATTCAGAGCTATAGCCAAGGAGTCTGCCACCATCACTTGTGTTTGGCAAAGACTCAAAAAGGAAGGTGAATGGGAAAACTTCATAGTAGAACAAAGCAAAGGCTTCAGGTAATGCCCTGATTGGAGGCTATTGGCACAGAGAAGCTGCAGGTGGGCTAATTAGAAGTGGGGCATCCTTTGTGATTGGTTAGAGGTACATATTTGTGCTCTCTGATTGGTCCTCAACTGGAAGTGGGGACAAAAATTATGGAAGCTTTCAGTTATTAATCAAGTCCTAGCCACTCCGAGCCAATCGTGATAGGAGTTATTTTTTGACTTCCTGGATTGTTACTGTAGTTACAAGTCTGACTTCCCACAAGTTCAACTTATAAATAGGTAGCAGTCTGGTTTCTGAGGCTGGTTACTGTAGAAAATGGGTCAGTTTCCTGTGCTGGCCGCTGCAGTTCATGGGTAAGAATTTTATTTTTACATATGGTCTGAAGATTGTTTATATACTCAGTCTTTCAGTGGCAAAGAAATAAGGGCCCCCAAAGTCTAGGCCTAACCTGTTCAAAATTACCTATCCCTGGACTTCCTCCTAAGAAAAACACAGCCCCAGGTCTCAAAATCAAACTTGAAGCAGAGTCATCCTCATTGAGTCCCCTCATCTTTGCTGAGGGAATGGTATGCTGGGAAAGAAAGATTCAAGAGGCCCTGGAAGAGTGAGAAGATCTGCATACTCATGCTAATCACAGTGTTATGCTAGAAAAGCCCTTCACAACTTGGGTTACAGAATATATTACTTAAATTAGGTATTTTCCTAACTCTTTTAATCCTGGATTTTTAAATTTGAAAATGAATTTGGAAAAGATGAGTGGTTTTGCATTCAGTCTCTATAAATATTGTTGGGAGCCCATTAGCTATTTTCAGCATTTCACAGGTTAACAGAAATAAATACTGCGATGAGACTGCACAAGCTAATGAAAATATTACATACCATCGTTGTTCTTAATGTATTAATATCATTTATACATAATGAAATCATTCTTTGAATATTAGTAAGTTAGGTAGATACTTCTTCATAATAAATATGGAATATGGGAATTATTTCAAACAAACGGTCTCTAGAGTATAAAGGACATACTTGTCACTTTGTAGTAAAATAGCAAAAACTTCCTGACAAATGAACTTTAGGGTTTCTTCTGACTTCAACAATTTTATGCTTATAGCAGATTCATGGTTCTGATGTTTAAAAAAATTTTTTGACATAAAAAGAACCATCTTTAGTGAGATTTATTTAACACAATTAGAAGATGAAGCTTTAACTCTAAAGAAGTGTGATCAAGCCAAATGCATAAATTCCAGTTTGAATTTGTACAATTTGAATTTGTGATGAATATAAATTCAAAATATATTTCTTAAAGGAAAAGAAACTAGGAGTAGGCGAAATAGCTGAGGTATTTTTTTTTTTTCAAATAACTTTCATTTAGGAAACTAAGGAAAATTTAAGGTTTGTTTTTTTGAGTAATAAAATGGTTGCTTTGGAGAGCTCATAAATTGTCAACATCCTGACATTTAAACATACCTCTTAGTTTAGATTTCTATTATTAATTTACTCATTAAACCTTTTGCTATTAAGAACATTAAAATGTATCTTTCCAAATCATTTTGATTTCCCAATAGTGGAGTCTAAAGTAATGATGCTCAAAATGCATTTATTTATTAGCAGACTACATATATTTCCCACGTATTGTGATGTAGTAATTGGGATAAAATGTTAAGGAAAAATGTGTGTGCCCCCTTCCATTCCATTCAGTATTTGGAAATAGCATCCCCCTTTTGGGAGAACCATTTCTGTGTGGCCATGGTCAAGGAAGATTTGCTTTGCTCCCCTGGAGCACAGAAGAGAAAGAAGTTTAGAGAAACCCATAACAGGAAGATTTTCAAGATGTACTCCATTGTCTCCTATGATAGCCCCAAATTAAGTCACAAAAATGCACTGAACACTAGCTTTTGCAAATTGGGAAATGAAGAATATAACTTGCAAATTCCCACTCCCCACCATTTTAATAAAAAAGTTACAAGCAACTTTTAAAATCACAATAAGGAAGAATTCAAGGCCTGAGAGAATTATTTTGTAAAGATGAGCTCCTTTTTTCCTCTGTAAGATCCAAAATGTCTTTACAGAATAAAATGACACATTTCCAGACAAGAACTGCAACATCAAATCATGCATTTTCATTTCAACTCCATGCTTATGTTACCAATATATTAATAAATTAAAAACCCTTGTCAAGAAACAAAATTCCCAAATACAATGGATAAAGGTACTACACAAACAATGATTATTTTGATTCTGTTAGCTCTGAAGATGTTCTTAATGAAACCCATAATTTGGTGCATGAAGTAAAGTTCTAGGTACTTTGTACATATGTTTTCAAAATAAGGTAATTCAAGGTGATCTTGCCAGTGATTTGTTATAGGAAACAAGGAGTTATTAAGTGATATAACTTGTTGGTGTGTATTTTACTCTGTTCATATAAACCAGTGAAGCAAGATCAATTTGTTTCTCGGTTGAATTAGCTTTCTTGTGGGCACCTCAAGCATACATTCAAGAACAGCTTCCAAGAAACAAATTTATTTTTCTGAAATGATGGTCTTTATTGGCAACATCTAGTTCTTTTAATTTTACAGTTGGTTTCCCAGTTATGATCTCTGTTTTCATGAAGCATGAGAAAAATCCTAGAACAGTTAAATGCGCTTACCATATAGTTTATGAATTAGTTGCTTCTTCAAATTGGCAAAAGTCATAGAATAAAACTGCACTCTCAGTAACTTAGTCCTTCTTTTCCTGACTCTCCTTGAACAGTAAAATTATTTATCCTGCATGCATCCCAGCTTGGTCATGGCAGGTATTAAATTGCCATCAGCATATACATACATATACATATACACATATGTATGCATATACATATACATAGAGAAGGGGAGAAGAGGGAGCGGGAGGGAGAGAAAGAGAAAGAAGTAAATGTAGAGTTGAAGAACCCCAGTCCTGGTCCTACTCTGGCAGGCATTCATTTATTGCGTATCTTACAGATATCACGTAAATCCCCTGAGCCATGGGTGCCCAATCTGTAACAATAAAAAATCATCAAGCAAATAACCTATTTTGGACTTGTCAACATTCAAAGGTGTTGTGAGGTTTGGGGAACTCAGAGAGATGGAAATATACTTTTAAAAGGTAGAATATGCACTGAGCAAATTTTAAGGGAGTATTACATTTCTCCCTGATATTATACCATCAGACAGCTCTGATGAAACTATGACACTTGTGAGTTGAATTTGGTCTTTCAAATAAAGAAAAACATATCTCTTTTTGATGCCTTTTGGCTGCATTGGAAGGAAAGAATGCAGGTGCATTTTAAATGATTCTTCCAGCTCTGTCCAGAGGGCTTGCTCAGCCCGGGAGGGACTGCCATTAGTTGAGTAAGTGAGAAGTGACATGTTCTGTCTCTCAAAGGGTTTCTTCATGTCCACTTTGGTAGCTCTCATTACATTGCCTGAATCCATTAAGACAGAAACAAGGTTACCCCTTGAAATGTTTTTGTGACTAAAGAGGACATGCAGCTCTTTAATCAGTGACAGAACATCTCCTCTGACAAGACAGAGTGATACAGTGCGTTCTGGTCCCACCTTTGCTGCTAAGATGGAATATCCCTTACAACGACAGAAAATATTCTCATTAAATTGCCATTGGTTGATCTATCAATGTGCCAGTGAAAATAATTATTCTGAATATGTTTAATGTAAATATCTACAGTAAATGAAACCTCATCTTATATCATGCAGATAGCTGATCCATGGTAATTTAGCCAATACCTTGAGGTTGAGACAACCATCAACTGGTTTCAGATTTTCCAGTAGTCAGGGTGATACTACATTATTAGCAAAATGGGTAGGATCCTGTCTATTTCCAAAGTAAAAGTTAAAGCTGCTGGGAGAGGAGTGGGATGCCTGCCACCTCCTTTTTGGGCAATGGTCACAAATGGGATTCAAAGTGATTTTGTAACTTAAGGCTCTAGAGGAAAAGTGGCCAGCAAGGTGTGGCTGATCTCAGTATATTTTTAAAGATTATATGTGTGGGTGAAGATGTGTCAGTTTGATATATGACCTGGCTAAAGAATTGTAGAAGGGACTAATCAGTAGGAAAATACCCCATTAGCTGGTGGTGATAGATTTTGCACATACACACTAAATTGAGAGAGAATAAAACCTGGGTGAATGTAAAAATGACATGGAGCTTAAAGTTTCTCTATCCCAAATGGCTTGTTGGTAGGTAAGAAACATGATGTCCAAACAACTGAAATGACTACCCCAGAGCTGTACCAACAGTTACTCTTTGTGTCCAAAATCCAGATCTCTGCCTCCTGTCTAAGATTTCTATGCATTTTACAAACCACACCATAACTATTAACAATTTATTTTGAAAATACACCATCAGTGTGGCTATGGCTCATTGTAAGAAATGGCTGACCATTAATTGACAAAAGCTTCCGCTCTGGTGAACGCCCATTTGTATAACTACAGAACATCAACATGTCTCTCTTTCCTTCTTCTCAAGTTATTTCTCAAGGCCTCACAGGAATCCTATGTTCCAGAATTGTTCTTCTCGCTTTCTCTGGGGTGGCAGGTCCCTGAGATGAGCCATGGTTACTAGAAACTGGTGCTTTCCTATTGGTGTTCTACTGGCCTGTTGCTATTATTCTGCTACTCCCTGCCTAGGACTCTCCCAGTACATCTCAAAGCTGAGAAACCCTCAAGGAGCTTTATCACCTTCTATCAGCTTTGTGTGCATATCGTGTCAACATCTCCAAGTCCAGAGGCTGGACAAAGGGAAGATACTATCTTATCCCTTCCAATTCTACTTCTCCATTCATTTCTTTCAGCCAACAGACAAAATTCTGTATGTAAATATGTCATGCAAAGTATAATTCCAAATAGGTCAACCACTCCTGCAGAGAGAAAGGTTCTGAATCTCAGCCATGGTTCAGATGGAGCTCTCTGTGACCCGGTGACAACTCCTGCCTGCCATCACAAGTCACACAGTGTCTTCAACTAATTTTCTCCCTGTCTAGGACCCTCACTATACAGCCTGACTCAGTTACCTGACAAAACTTATTTCTACTGAGCATTTCTTCTCTCTTTCTCATCAGAGCATGAAAAAAGAGGACATTTAAAAGTCTTCAACAAATGGCATTAAGATAACTGACATCCACATAAAAAAGAATGAAACTGGACCTTTATCTTATTTTTTAAGGATTTTAATTATTTATTTGACAGAGAGATAGAGCCAGAGAGCGCAAGTGGAGGGAATGGCAGAGGGAGAGGGAGAAGCAGGCTCCCCACTGAGCAGGGAGCCCAATGTGGGGCTCGAACCCAGGACCCTGGTATCATGACCTGAGACGAAGGCAGATGCTTAACCATCTGAGCCACCCAGGAGCCCCTCTTTATCTTATACCATATGCAAAAATCAACTCAAAATGGATTAAAGATTTAAACATAAAAGCTAGAATTATAAAACTCCTAGAGAAAACATAAATGAAAAGCTTGATGACAATGGGTTTGGTGATGATGTCATGAATATGACACCAAAAGCACAGGCAACAAAAACAAAAATAAACAAGTAGGACTACATCAAAGGAAAAAGCTTCTACACAGCAAAGAAAACAATCAACAAAGTGAAAAGGCAACCTGTGGGATGGGGGAAAACAATAGCAAAAAAAAAAAATAGTAAGAAAAAATAAAAGAAAAAGAAAAAAACAAGCAACAAAAAACACTCTAATAACCAAATTTAAAAATGGGCTAAGGACTTGAATAGATAGTTCTACAAAAAAGACATATAAATGACCAACAGGTTTATGAAAAAAGGTTCAATGTCACCAATCATCAGGAAACTACAAAACAAAATCACAATGAGTTACCTACCACCTCATACTTCTCAGGATGACTATCATAAACACACACACACACACACACACACACACACACACACACACACACCACAGTAAATGTTGGTAAGGATGTAGAGAAACTGGAATCTTTGTACACTGTTGGTGAGAAAGATGGTATAGTCTCGAGGTGCCTGGGTGGCTCAGTCGGTTAAGCATCTACTTTTGGCTCAGGTCATGATCCCAGGGTCCTGGGATCGAGCCCCCTGTCAGGTTCCCTGCTCAGCGGGAAGCCTGCTTCTCCCTCTCCCTCTACTGCTCCCCCTGCTTTTGCGCTCTCTCTGTCAAAGAAATGAATAAAATCTTAAAAAAAATAAAGATGGTACAGCCTCTATGGAAAACAGTATGAAAATTTCTTAGATTTTTTAAAAAAAGAACTACCATATGATCCAGCAATCTCATGTCTAAGTATATATCAAAAGAAATTGAAATGAGAATCTGGAAGCAATATTTGTACTTCTATGTTCATCACAGCATTAGTTGCAATGCCAAGATATGACAACAACCTAAATGTCTATCATCAGATGAATATATTAAAAAATGTAGTATATACATACTATGGCATACTACTCAGCCTTAAAAAATAAGGGAATTCTGCAGTATGTGACAACATGGAGGAACTCTGAGGATTTACAATAAGTGAAATAAGGCAGACACAGAAAGACAAATACTGTATGATTCCACTTATGTGAGGTACCTAAAATAGTCAAGTTCATAGACTCAAAGAGTGAAAATGGAAGGGGCTGGGGGAAGAGGAAATGAGGAGTTACTAATGAACAGGCATAAATTTTCAGTTACACAAGATAATATAAACTCTAGAGATCAGCTGCACATTGTATCTATATTTAAAAATAATGTACATTTGAAATATTGTTAGGATGGTAGATCTCATGTTGTATTCTTAGACAATAAGGTAAGATTTTTTAAAAAATTAAACACATGCATATAAAGAAAAGTCTTAGGTTCTGAGTTTCTGTGTGCTCTCTATAGGTAAAAGTTAGTTAAACTGTTTTCTTCTGATAGAACCAATTTATTTAGGTTTGTGTTCTGAATGAAGACTAAAAGGTAGCATTGTCTGCCCAATATATTTTTACCTGTAAACCAAATGGAGGCTTTTGCCAAGGACCCATCCCTGTGCTGTCCATTCTTAATCAGTCCTGGGCCCTCTGAGTCCTGATGGGTGGACTAGAAAATGCTGGGATTCCCCAACTTACTAGTCAGCCTTCATTGCCCACCTACAGACCCTGTGTTGTTGTTGTTGTTGTTGTTGTTGTTGTTTTTCTCTCAGTAGTGTTCATACTAGTATTTCTGATTAGGCACAGGAATATTTGGCTTTGGAAAAGGGAGCCTTGCTTGGTGTAGGAGAGGGAAAGGTCCAAGGATAACATATATTTCTGTACAGGTTCACTCATGTCACTACATTGACTCCTTTTCTGACTCCAGGACATGAACTTTCTACTGAAGAGAAATACATTTGAAATTAACTCTATACCATGTTCTTACTATTTAAATGTCTTCCAATACACACTGCAGGATTTTTTATTTTATTTTATTATGTGTGGGCTCTTCAAAAATGACACCCATAAAATATAGTGCTGCTTCCTCAAAATTGTGGTATCTTTGAATGCAGGAGGTTATAAATAAGCTTGGTGGTTAAACTTCTGTTTCAAACTTTTGCCTCTTTATCTCTGTCACTGCAAAAGGCCTATCGGTCTGTCTTCTCCTGCGCCTATGATAAAATGCTTACGTGGTAGTAATCAGTCTTGTATCTTCCCTACCTTCCCAACCATTTGTTTTTAATTTTCCAGCTTCAGACAACAACTACTCTGGGAGTTAGGATATGCCTGCATTTAGTGTATTTCTATGTCCTCTGGGAATCAGAGTTGAGGAAGCACAGTGCTGAGATGGTTACTTCCCAGAACTGCCTCATTCCTGCCCCACTTAAATTAGTCAACCCCATAATCCCACACATTTCTGATCTATCTACTGAGAGGATGAATAAAGCTGCTCCTCACTCCTTTATCCTGACACCTTTTTGCTAAACCCAGTGAATGTCCCAATTAGTTTAATCTACTTTAATCTCTGTCATTCCCATGACTCCTTGATTTTGCTCATTTCTTCTACTTGATCAACATAGCTTATGAACACTCATCTCCTGCAAACTTCTATGGCTGCAAAGTCCCTGTCACTACATTCAATTTTTCCTTTGTCTTAACTCATTTAGTCAGTGTCTAATATTGTAAGAACAAATAAGAAATAGATGCAATATTTTAGCCTTTACCTTAATATTCACTAATTAAAGTATTCATATTTTAAAACAGACCATATAAGGCTTATTTCTCTATAAACAGGTCATTATTTTTCAATCTTGTACTTTTCCAATAAAAGAAAAAGAGAAAAACACCTAGAGATAGATAATTTACATTTTCTAAGCTACAGAACAGCCAAGTATTCTTGGAATATTATAAGAAGTGTAGCCAACTCCAAATTTTTTTAATGAAAATGTACTTCAATAATAAAGCACTTTCTAAGTACCTTATTGTTTTATAGCATATCATAACAATTACCTAAACATGAAAATAGGCACGATTTTATAACTCAAAAAACAGAAGCAGTAACAGGTATTAAATAACTACTGACACTATGAAAACACAAGCTAGGCCATCTCCTTTTCTTATGAAACCATGCATGTTCTATAAAGAAGAGAGTAGGGGAAAAATAAATATTTTACTTAATTTCCTGAATATATAAACAGTATATATAACATGAGTAGCTTCATCCTCCAAATTTTCCTTCAGCCTCCAAATTTTCCATAACTATGAAATATATTTAAAATATGTGCCCAACTGAGATAAGAGAAGATTTTACTTATGGGCATTACCCATGAGTTTCCAAGAAAGAGAATATGACATATTGACTTGGAAATTTTCAAACCAATAGGATAAATGTTTTCTTCATGATAATCTTTACAGAGCACCATTTACCAATTAGTTTACATTTTTTTTTTCCCCTCTCCAGTTGCTTCAAATTACAAAAATAATTTTCTCAACAAAGTGAGTAGCTTCTCAAAAGTCATAACTATATTTTCTCCTTCTCTTGATTCCCCCAAACTGCTGGCATACTTTTTTTTTTTTTTTTTTAAATCTCAGCTGCAACCTTAAAAAGGCTTTTAAAGTTTCCTATGATAAAGAGCAACTGGAACCCTTATTGTTGATGGTAGGGGTGGATAACGTACAATTATTTTGGTATACTGTCTGACAGTTTCTTATAATAATATACAGTTGATCCTTGAACAACATAGGGGTTGGGATATCAACACCCCTTGCAGTCAAAAATCTGTGTATAACTTTTGACTCCCCCAAAACTTAACTGCTAACAGCCTACTGTTGACTGTAAGTTTTACCAATAACACAGTCAATTAGCACATATTTTGTAAGTGATACATATTATATATTATTACAATAAAGTAAGCTAGAGTAAAGAAAATTTTAAGAAAACCATAAAGGAAAATACATTTGCAGTACTGTACTGTATTTATCAAAAAAAAAAAAATCTGTGTATAAGTGTACCTACAGTTCAAACCCATGTTGTTTAAGGGTCAGCTGTACTTACATCTACTGTATGACTCATCAATTCTACTCCTAGTTATATATACCAAATATAAATAAGAAACAACTACGTCCACATGAGTAATTATGTCAACATGTTCACAGCAGCTTTATTCATAATATCACCAAACTGCAAACAACCCATATGTCCATCAAGAGAAAGTTTATAAATAAACATATAAAATAGTATTTAATGGAATACTACTTGGGTATAAAAAATGAACTCCTGATACACACAATTACTTAGATGAATCTCAAAAACACGAGACTTAAAATATGCCAAAACATAAAAAAGTACAAACTATATGTTTTCATTCATATGCAGTTATGGAATAGGCACGCCTAAGTGATGTGGATAGATATCAGAGTAGTACTTGTTTAAGAGTGGAGTTGTGAGTATTGACCAAGAAGGGGCAAGAAGGAATTTTATGGAGTGATATAAATGTGCTTTATCTTCACAGGGGTATTGGTTACACAGGCCTACTTATTTGTCAAATGTCATCTAATCGTGTGCTGAAATCCCCTGCATTTCACTGAATGAAAATTATATCTAAATTTAAAAACAAAAGTGGACTGCTTATCACATAAAGGATATAGAATCTGCAGGGAAACAATTCTGAAAAGAACAATAAAAAAAGTATTCATCAGGGCAATTTAACTATTTTTATTTATGTAATTAAACAGAGAATATAACATAATTTAAACATGCTAAAACTAATGAAGGCAAAATCCAGGTATTTGAATTCTCCTTCAAATTAATAAAAGTAGTAGTGTACCATAGTTTTTAGGTGAATTTTTTCTATGATGACTTGTTCACATGGGTATTGGTACAAGGCCTCACTCAGCGCCACACCACTTGGAGCTCTCCATGGTGCTGACTGGGTGTCCTAGTGATAAAGCAGTTGGCTTTCCCCTGGGGGCAAGTAATCTAAGAGAGCAAGGAGGAAGCTGCATGCCTTCTATGGGTTGGCTCAAAAATAGCACACAGTTATTTCTGTCTCATTCTAATCATTAGAAGCTAGTCACTAAGTACAGCCTACATTCAAGGAGAGACAGAGTACATTCCACCTTTCAAAGAAAAGAGAGTGTCAAAGAATTTTTGGTTACATTTTAAAACCAGTAAGCACAGTGAGTGACCTCACCCTTCCATATGTTTCTGACACTGGTAGAGAGAAAAAGGGGCTTACCCTGTAAAATCTCAATAGTAAAGCGTTGGTCTCAACAATGAAGCATTGGCCTTTGGGGGAATTAACCCCAGTCCATACAGGGAAAGAGAAATCATTCCTAGGACTGATACCAGGATAAGGCAAGTAAGATAAGGGAGGGTTATATGGCACTTGCCTCAGATTAATGCAGAATGGTTGTTTTTCATTAATTTCACTTTAAAAAAAATATTGCATTATAATATTATCTTGACTATTGGGAAATTTTTAACTACCCTTAAAGTTTGCACCTGAAGTAAATGCCTCACTCACCTTGTTTTCTAAACCCTGTTCCTGGCCCCATTCTCTCATACTTTCCCACTTTTCTTACTTTATATATAAGACCAGTTACTTCTAGCAGAATGTAATTAGTGGATCCGCAGTCTGCTGATAACAAACTACAGGTAGCACAGAACAATGGGAAACTGCCAGGCTTGATACTAGGTGGTTTGGGTACCAGTACTGGTCAAGTCCTGCTCTAATTAGCCACAGGACCTAAGGAAAGTCATTTTACCTCTCAGTGTATCAGTTTCTTTGTGACAAACTTGAAATGACTAAATTAGGTATTTGCAAAGGACCAAAATTTTGATAGCAGAAAGTCTTAGTCTCTTAGATGATGTTTTTCCTTTCCTTGAATCCATCATCTGTAGAGACCTGAAATCCATTACTCTTCAGGGTAAAGCTAATGCCTTTCCTATGTGATTGTTGTTTTTAATTTTAATTTGGAATCATTCTTTTTGCAGCCATTTGGCAGGTTTGCCCAATCTTGCTCTGGGGTAGTAATCAGGGCATGATGCAGTATTGGTATCATTTTCTATTTTCATTAAGGTGCCCTGAGGACTTCCAGCATTTGATGCCAACAAATTTAAATTATTAATTTTATTACAACAAGAATTCTATAATGGCCGAGTTACTGAAATGCTTTTCAAACTGGTTTTTAACTAGAAAAATAGAGAGAGAGAATTTGGACACTTGGGAAATAATGAAAAAGTGAGACAGCACTGCTATTGATTTAAAGTCAAGTAAGGGGATTTTTTTTTTTAAAGTTCGATATTCACAAATCATTGGCCTTAGATGAGATACTAATGAGAGTGCTCAACAACCTTGTAGGTATGTAATAATGAAGAAGTCAACTAATAATAAATGAAAATGGTGGCACTGACATGTAAGAAAGAAAAAAAAAACCTGATCTCACTAATTAATATTCTTTTAATTGATTCCACTGTTTAATTAAAAAATGATATTTTCAAATGCCTAGATAAAAAGCTACTGTAAACAAGAGATATATAATCAGAGACAAGGGATGGACTCACAGCTCCATTTCTGAATGATCTTAGGTAAATCGCAAAAAAAAAAACCAATTTGAAACTGTCTTCACCTGAAAAATGGGGACATTAAATTCCCTCACAGAGGGATTTTTGTGTGGCTCAAATAAGGTATTATGCATAAAAGCAATGTGTAAACTATAAAATACTCTGCACATGTAGAAAATTCATAAATTTGTAGATATTTCTCATTTCCAATTAATATGATTGGGAGTCCTATGAAGGTGGCAGGGAGGAAAGAATAGTGGAAATCTAATGTGACTGTATCCATCAGATGACTCAAAGCTGACCCTGAAAAATACAAGTGCATAGATTTTGTTTTCATTCAGAGTGATGTGATGAGCTCCCTAATAAATGATTACAGAACTTTTGAAAAATTCTTGTCATTATTTGTGTTTATCAGATGCTTTAAACAGAAGAACCTCAGCTGGTGGACACAACAAAACAGTCAGCAAATCCATCAGGATCACCCTGTGCCTGACTTGCCACAATCAGCCATCCTTGTATTCCCCACCCAGTTCTATGAAACCTCACAACCCCAACCTTGGAGCACTCTGAGGGTGGAAAGAGTCTCAGCTGAAGGGCAGATCTAGACTGGGACTAGAACCAAACCCTCGGTGTTAAGTCCAAGAATCTAGGTTGGATCTGTAGGTGAAGAAGTAAACCTTATCCAGGAGGAATCCAGAAACTAATGTGAAAAGAGTGTGGCTGGTGTTGGAGTTGGTAGAGGCATAATCTGAAAGTTAAGCTGGGGTATAAGTTTGGTGGAAACATTTGCAAGTGACTGATGAGGTAAAGACCATCAAGACTCCAAGACTAGAAGATGGGATAGAGAGTGAGCAGCCTAGAGCTGGCAAAGTAGGAAATGCAAACCCAGAAATGCCATTCCCTCATTCTCTTTCATCACAAGGATATCTTGAATAAAAAAAAGAGGTGAGAGTCAGAACCATACCTTGGAAACAGGGAAAGGCCATTGAATGTTGAAGTGCTATGCTGATGGTACGTTTGGATTTTTTGCTTATTTGTTTTTTGGTACTGTCCATTCAGTCTCCATTTGGAGCAAAAGGACACAAAGACATCCTATATATTGTTCCTATTGGACAAGGCCAGGAGCTGCTAACAGGAAAATTAATTTCTCTAATAAGACACTGCACGTACAATATTACTAAGAGGAAAAATAATGTTGGAGTACCAGGGCTGCCAAACAGGTCATCTTATAAGAAAACAGTAGGTCTGCACATCTGTGAACTAAAATCTGAAGGGCCATTTTCATATTCACCTTCCTTTTTCTCCTAAAATCTAGCTGAGCAGCAGTGAATGTCAGGGAACTATGTGAAATAATATAACAGCCACATTTTATTGAAGACTAATCATGTGGCAGGCTTTGTGCTAACTGCTTTCCACTTATCAGCTCATTTAAGCCTCACTTCAACCTCATGTAGTAAATAGCATTTTCTCTGTTTTATTGAGGAGGAAATTGAGGCCTCCAGCCAGCATATAGTAGATTGAGACTTGAACATGGTTTCACTGCAAAGCCCACTTCATGGCACTTTTTTCTACTATTACATTCTGGAGCATATGAAGGAAACTCAATGAAAATGTGCTCTTGTAGAGTGGGTGAAGTTTTTCTGATGGTGAAGGGCAGAGGGAGGGTGGGGTGTCTATGGCAGAGGTGCAGAATGGTGGGTGGTTCATATGAGTTGATCTATAAATTAAGGGAGGAATAATGAGATTAGGAGTGAAGGGAATACAAAAAATCCACCTACTTTCTGAAAGGCTAAACCTTAAAATACCTTCCTGGAGGACTAAGGAAAAGCTAACCAGATTTTCAACCTCTGTTCTTACACTGTAATTCTCTTCTGAGAGCACTCTGAACCTTCAGTAAAGACATGCCTTACAGTCTGATAGGCTGGACTGATAGATTGTAAGGAGACAATACAAAGGACCATTGGGGCTGCCTGATCCCATTTCCCGGAAAGAAGGCAATGCTGAGCTCCTGGTGGACCTCAAGAGAGAACCTCAGGAGGTCTTCCACATCCACAGAAAAATCTAAAAGTAGGGAACACAGGAGATAGCCCATAGCAAGAGAAATGAAACCAAACTTCCAGGTTAATTAAGAACCCCCTTTGATAGGGTTCAGAATACTGAAATTATATTCCAACAGCCCGAGAGATTACTCTGAGCAGTTTGCTCCTGGTTTTCTTCTAACTTTTGAATATCTATCTTCTGTTCTTGAAGGAGAAAGGGGCAGTGGCAGCTGACTACTTAATTTATTTCCTTTTATAGCTTTAGCCTCAGATTCATTTTTTTCTGATGACCGCTGAAAGATTGTTCCATGCTTTCTACTCATGGGAATGCCCATCTGCCTGCACTCCATCACTTCCATCTGGATTTGACACAAATTTGTCACTAATAGCAAGTTCTTTTCCTTACTTCCCCCAATCCTAGACTGAACATCTGCCTTGTGTATTGGCAAGATTAATATATCCCACTTGAGCAAATGCAATATGGTCTCTTGGTGTCACTCTCAGAAACAGAATTTGTCTTGCCAGTTGTGATAATTGTGCCATATTATATCATTAAAACATATATAGTCCATACTGGTCTAGGTAATAAGCAATCCTTCATATATGAGGATTGTGCCACTGAATGCTATCAGTGAGATACTCTGGGAGTGACATAGGTACCTTTCTCCTATGTTTAAAAAATAAACCACTTATATTTGTCTTCCTGTAACATGGATTTTCTCCATCCTTATTCCCTTGCACCAATCTATCTGTGGTTATTTTCATACAATAGACCCCCTTATTCACGGTTTCACTTTACATGGTTTCAGTCACCCACAACCAACTGCAGTACAGAAGCAGATGATCCTCCTTTTGACCTATCCTCAGAAAGTCAGTAATTGCTTAATGCTACATCACAATGCCTAAATAATTCACTTCACTTCATCTCATCATGTAAGCATTTTATCATTTCACATCATCACAAGAAGGATGAGTACAGTACAATAAAATATTTTAAGAGACCACATTCACATAACTTTTATTACAGCATATTATTATAATTGTCCTATTGTACTATTAGTGTTATTAATCTCTTACCATGCCTAATTTATAAGTTATACCTTATCACAGTATTTATAAGGTTTGGTATTATCCGTGGGTTTTAGGGATCCACTGGGGATCTTGGAATGTATCCCCTGTGGATAACAGGGGGACTATTACAATATTTGAATCCTGTAGACAGAACTGTATCTTTTGTGTATTGTGGCCCCAATGTTTAAGACAGTACCAGTGATATTGTAGGCCCTCAGTGGATATTTGGCGAATACATAACTGAACTCTGTCAGAGACCTCTTAAATTTTAAATAGATTATAGTTACTGACACTCTCTCACACACCTCATTTACAAACATATTTCCCTTCTCAAAGAACTTGGAATATCATTTGATTTTTCATTCACAAAATTATATTACTAGGTACAAAATTGTAAATCTAAACCACAAACTTATCAACATTGTCAAAGTCCCTAAAAATGCAAAGTCCCCTCTAAAGTGAGGGTCATAGCAATCAGTATTGTGATGTCATTGAACCAGTATCGTGATGGGGATCCAAAAAGTGGTTTTTAAACACAGGTAAATTGATTTCTTTTTCCCACCTTTGAATGCCTCACATCTTCCATCATATGGAGTAAAGAATTTCTAATCTAGAATTGTTGGGTAAACATTATATGTTCAAAGCCTCTGCCCCAGATGATTCTGCTATGACAGTCTTCTCTCTATGGCATTCTTAAGGTTCCCTAACCTCAACATTCTAAAATTATGAAAAGTTAAATTGAATTTTGAAATCCAGGCTACAGAAACAGAAACAATCTTTGAGATACTAATCTAAAATATGACCATTTCCCAAAGCTCCTGATTTCATCTATTTTAGACAGAGAGCACTCCTGGGAGAAACACAGGTTACATGCTGTTGCTCTTCACACATAAACTCCCTCCACTATCAACATGCCCTGAATCCCAATGCCTGGCCAACCCCATCACTAGTAATCAACCACCATCCCAAGAAGTGAACATAATCAAAAGCTAAATCAAATAAATATGTCTTACTCTCTGTTCTGACGTCGGCCAAGTTCCATTTCTGGTGGGAGGCCAAGGGGAGCTGGTGCCAAAGGCATATGGCTGTGGGCACCATTGTGCCAGAAAGATGTCAACACATTGGAAAGGATTCAGGGAAGAGTAGCGGGGGTGATTAAGGGGCTGAGGAATTTACTTATGAGGGAGATTAAGAAAGCTAAGTGTGTATATATTGGCTAGGCAATATATGGGAGGCAGCAGAGTTGGATATAATTTGAAGTGTTGACAAGTCCACACAAGGAATTAGTCGTGTGGGAGCCAGAGGAAATACTAAGGCTTGGGAAGGAGTAGTAAATAAGGACAAAACCAGAGTCTAGTTGTTATCAACATTTCTTAAAAGTATGTTGATTTAAAATGAGAGCATTTTACAGTACAGTTGTAAAACTAGTTGTAGATCAAAAGGAGAACATGAAAACAAGCAGCACTGGCCTAGGACAAAAAGTTTAAGAAACCAAGTGTGTCTTCCCCATCCCCTCCCCTCTTGGGGCATCATAGCTAAGAACACATCTACTGCCCACTGTCAACTGTCCATAGTTCCTCAGCTACATCACAAGGAGGGGTGGGCCAGGGTTCAACCTTTCTCTTGCCCCTCTTTCCATCAATACTGTCCTCTCTGACTCCTTTTCCCAGTGGGGTACCTACTAGATACTGACCACTTGGTACAGGATAGTTATGTATATATATATAAACAGCTTTATTGAAATGTAGTTTACAGATCATATAATTCACTCATTTACAGTCTATAATTCAATGGCTTTAATATATTTATAGACTTGTGTATCCATCACCATGATCAATTTTGTAATATTTCTATTACTCCCAAAACCTTATACCTCTTATCAACCCCAAATCCTCAAAAAAAAAAATAAGTCTAACTCCACAAATGTACAGACACTGTCAAAGCCAAATAAAAAACAGAAAATACTCCACTAAAGTGATGGCCAGAAAATGATAACTTTGTTATCCAAGAGATAGCTTATAAATATAGGTAAATTAATTTCTCACCATCTTTGAATGTGTCACAACTTCTATGGAGTGGAGTGAAAAGTTTATAACCTCACATCTTTCCTTTTCCAGCCCTAGCCAAACACTAACTTAATTTCTATCTCTGCAGGTTTGCCTATTTGGGACATTTCATAAAGATGGAATCATATAATACATGGTCTTTTGCAACTAGCTTCCTTAAATTAGCATGTTTTCAAGGTTTATCCATGTTATGGCATAAATCAGCACTTTGTTCCTTTTTATGGCTGAATAATATTCTATTGTATGGATATGCCACATTTGTCTATCCATTCAACAGTTGACGCATACATCATTAATAGAGATTATCACATAATTTTTGTCTCCTTAAAAATGCCTGGCCATTTCCTTTAATCACATGATTCAGCCTGAGGCATTATGAGCTGATTCTATCATCTCTCCCAGAAGAGATATACTGTCTATAATCAAACAAATTAATGATGTTGGAATTTGATATTCCTTGCCAGGTTTTTCTGAAGATACATTAGTTTAATGGTTTGCATGTATTGTATCACCAGTTACTTAGTTTCATAGTAACATATGGACACAGTCTTGCTTAAGGGACTTTACCCTTTAGTCTTTCCCAAAAGGGATAGACCATACACTGCAGCAGAGGCTGCTGAAGGCTTCTTATCCCTGCAGCAACAATGAAGTGAGCTGCTGTGTGCAGCTCTGGGTGCAGGTTTCCTCCTCAAAAAGTAGTGGAATATGATGTTATGGTATGTTCTACCAATGGGATCAAACCATACTCCAACCCATAATAGCGGTGTGACATTGAGAGAGTTCTTTCAAGTCCCTAAGACCAAGTTAATGCATGGGGACAAATAATCTCAGTGGACTGCATGAAGTAAATGAAATAATACACAAAAGTACATGGCACATACTTGAGGATCAAAAGTATTAGTTGATTTTAACAAGGTGTAATCCTATCAGAAGGCGAGGAGCAGGGGCATATGAAAGCAGGAGAAAGCTTAATGTGCACTATATGAGAATGCTTCCGACACAGAAGAAGAACATAACAGTAAGGACTATCATGTCATAGTTCTTCTAATGCCTGGCACTATTCCCCAGATCTTTTCATATATTAACCCTGTCAATACTTCTGTGAATTAAATATTACTATTACCTTCATTTATTAACAGAAGGGTTTTGTCAAAGGTCACTCAGCTTATCAAAGGTGGGATTTGCATGCAGGTAGCTGGTTTGGGGACCGAATGCCAACCACCGTACCCTGCTGCTGGGCTCCTCATTCCTCTGTGAGTAGGCTGGTCAGGCACATTGTGCAGTGATTGGTATAATCAGGTCTTGGGGGTAAGAAAGACCTTGTTCATCAGTAATCAGTTTCCTGAAGATCAGCATTTTAGTTTCCATTGTTAATTTCAAACACATTGTTTTAAGTTATTACTCTTTTCTCCCTGTAATAACTTCAACTTTAACAACTCTCTCTTTCACTATGTTAAAGCCCAAGAAAAGATCTTGGTAAAAATTGAGCTGTTCATCTTGTTCAGAGTTGTCTTTTGTATGCCATCTTTCATTGCTATAAACTCGCAAAGAGAAGCAGGTGGTGAGGATAAAAATATGTTAGTATTCATATTTCCAGCCAAAAGTCACCTACATTTCATTTGAGACAAATAGGAAACAAGCAAAAATATCTCCCTTCTATTCCTACCCCATCTATGTCCAACAGCCTAGTCAGACCCTGATTCTCCAATTCTGGGTTATTGCCATATTTCCTGCCTTCCCACATTATCTGTTACTTTAAGCCCTTCATATACACAGATGCCAAAAGATCCCACCCACCCTGCCTTCAAGAATCTTCAATGCACCCCTTCTGTTAAATAGATCCAATTTCAAATCATGTACTTCATTTTGCCCTCCCAATATCATTCTCTGCCCCAGTCAGACAAATGTCATCACTGTCCTCTGAACATGGTCACTCACATCTGTCTTGATACCATTAGATATGCTTCCTCACCACACACAGACACACACACACACACACACACACACTAGAAAGGTTAAGCACCCAGTAAATATATATCAGGGTTTTTTGTCTCTTCTTTCCCTCAGCTCTATTAATAAATCTTCCCTAACTTCCCCAGCCTGGAATACTCACCTTCTCTGCCTAAATGCCTGCCACAGGTGGTGCCACACTGTTTAGAACTTGACAATTCTTTAATTATAAATCACCTCTATGATTAATTCTTTGAGGGACTGGGTTAAGCTGTGTTTTCAAAATTAGCCTTGGTATTTTAAAGGTATTAAAAACCTTCAATTTAACTGATTGATTCACTGGCTGAGATAAAATATCATCCCTTTCCTGTGGTCTTCATATACCTGAATCCAACTTTTATTACCCTCAGGAAAAAGTAATTTCGCCTTCTGTACTCCCATCATGATGTAACTGTGCATCACTGTTCCACTGTGGATAGCACCCTATACTCTGGTTATTGTAGTAAAGCTATTTCCCCCAAAGAGACTATGAACTTCTTGAAGGCAGGGGCCTTCACAATCACTTTCTATCCCCAGGGCCTCTGTATCTGGTACTTAATAAGCTGCTAAATAAATCATCTGAATTTAACTTAATTAAAAGAGCAGAACTCTGAAAGAAGAGGATTAAGTGTGTTGAAATGGGTGCCGGGGTGAAGAAGTTGGAGTTGCTCAGATGTACAGGGTGCTTCTTCTTTTCATACATTGCATTTGATTTGCTCTTTATCCAGGACCCACTGTGCCAAATCAGGCTTGTGATTAAGATCAAGTCTACCGGGAAATCAGAGAGTTGGAGAGCATTTGAAAAGGGCCTTGCTGTCCAAAGTTTGCAACTCTGGCAAACAGCTGTTATGGTTCTATTGTTTTATTTTTGCTTCTTTTAAAGGGCAAGGTTTGAAAAACCAGAGAATTTATAAAAAGAATTTCAGTACAAAGAGAACACTCCAGGAATCACTCTCTTGAGTTGCCAACTGCATAGAATACTGTGTGGATGGCGGCTGTGTCAGCTTCCAGGGCCACCTAGTCCAAAATCACCTCTTTCAAGATGCAAAAGACCTATTCTACCCTCAGGCAGGACTGTGAATATACAGACTCTATTTCTGAGAACTGCTTTCAGATCCATTTAGAGCCTCTCAAGGAACGTGTCTCCCATTCTGTGGGGGAATCTAAAGCATTTCCTCATTGAATCGGAGAATATTATGGCTGGAAGAGATCTTAGAGGTCACCTAGTTTAAATTTCTTTTATTTTCTTTTTCTTCTTTCTTTTTCTTTTTCTCTGAGAGAGGAAACGAAGGAAAGAAGAAAGCACACAGCCAGTTATCACAGAAGGAAGGCTGCGATGTCAAGTTAAGTTCATTCCCTGCCACACCTCAAAGCCTCTGCTGGTGTTTATTTCTGCGTTAAGTTCACAACGACACGTTAAAGGGGTCTACCCAGGCAGTTAATTGAATGAGTTAGTTGGTTTCACAGAGGCAAAACGCTACCTAATTGTATGTCTAAGTGCTGACTTTTTCTGTATCAGTGTTACATAAACAGAGAAGTTTCTGGACTTCTTTATTCCATTTGTGTATCTGGAAGATGAAATGGAAATTTGGAGCTTACACTTAAAATTCTGTGCATCCAGGGCCATGAGTGTGTGTGCGTGTGTGAGTGTATGTGTGAGTGTGCATTTGCATATGCTTGCTTGTTTGGGACTGGTGAGGTTCAAGGTAATGGGCTGGCAGGGAAGAGAGCTGGAATGGGCATTTGACTAAGAAGGCAACATATTTACCAGTGATTGCAGGCACCTTGACAGAAGAGAAAGAAGGCAAATGGGGGTTCTCACACTGAGCATTGAGGAAGGAGCACACAAGCATCCATGGAAAGTAATGTCCCTGGGCTTAGGCTTCCCCGGAGCAAGATGCAATTCTACAGTGATGACCAGGATTCACACAGTGCAGAAGTCAAACTACTAACTCAACTGCCTGCTTGAATTCTACTTACCTTTTTTTTGATTCTTTGTCCATGAATGTATGTACATTCAATGAAACCAGTGATATCACAATGCTCTTGCAACAACTGATGTAAGAAAGGAAAAACCCTTTGGAAAATACAAAGGGAGAGTTAAATAGAAGGTGTCTATCATTCTGACTGCAAGGATAACGCCTTCACAAGAGTAAAAGTATTTGCCCACGTATAGATTTGGCAAGAACTTTTACAGGTTGGTCTGAAAATAGACCACATACAAACATGAAAAACTCTGCAATGGGAGAAAGGGAATAGATAAGGACATGCACATCTCATTTAAAATGTAAATCAGAAATAATGTTCAGATACATATTCCAGCCACTGCCTACCTTGCCCAATTTGACTTTGGAGTGACTCTCTTCCTAACTGGACACAGGCATTAGAAAATATGAATAAAGGTTCAAGTTTGTGTCTAGGTAAAAGTTTTTCATCTTTCAGTCAAATGACTATTTTATTTTTGAACTTAAGAGTTTAAATTTCTGGAAGAAATTTGGCAATTTGGTCATAAAATTAAGCATAGCTTAATAATATTGCCAAAGAAATTAATAAAGGAAGAACACATTTGAGGATTCCAGTTGTGAGCACCTCAGGTGTCTGTGGTGCTCGAAGCTTCCTCGGTTTAAACCAATCACATTGTGTCTTCAGCTCAGCGCACTTTATAACTTTAATTAAACAGAATTAAAATTAATTATTAATGGAAAGAGATGAATTAGCTAGGGTGACCTGATATTTTTTTTTGTTGCTGTTCGTTGTAAGGTGCCACAAGTATACTCAGCACGAAAGAGTTTAGCTTGAACAGTACTGAATAACAACAAAGTTCTTGCCCCAAGGAGCTTTCCTTCTATAAACAAGTCAGTAAAAGATCATAACTCAAGGCGTAGCTGACAGAATCCGCTACTTCCAAAATAAAAGAGTATCAATGGCAAATTCTCATCAAGGGAAGAGTTGAAACATGATTCTCTAGAGAGTCTAAACAAGGGATCAATTCAGTCATTGACTCATGTTTTATGAATATTTAGAGGCACAAAATGAAGTTCTTCCCTCAAGGCAGCTCCTTCCGAACTCTGCGGCTAACACAGTTCTATAAAGAAACCTAAGTCTATACTATTAATTAACCCTATTTTAGTCACTGGATAGTCACATGCTGATTCTTTATGTCTTGTTTAGTTTTTCATCTTGCACACCTCAAGAATTTCTTTTGTATCTTGGGCAAATATTTCTTGAAAATTTGTTATGGACCAAGCACTCACTGTATGATTAGTGTACAGTGGCAAGTAGAACAGGTGTGAAGGAATAGATTTTTGGAGAGAATTTCATAATGCCCCATGAGGGAGTGGGATAGAGGGGCTGCATGAGCTATGAGGCTTAGCTTTCTAAGCTGTACAACTTGATGGTTGCAGACAGAACTCACTGAGACAGAGCAAGTGGAAGAAGGTAAGGCTGGAAGGAGGACTCATGGGTTAGGTTTTAACCATGCTCCATCTGTGGTACTGAAGAGACATCTAAAAGTGGGATCAAGAGAGCAGTTCCACATGTGGGTTGGAACCTATGGCTAAGTCTGAGAAAGATCTCTTTTTATTGTCATGGTAATAATGATAATCATTACAATCGATTAGGGTTTTTGACTGGGACTTCATGTCCTCTAAATGTTTATCTATAAGAATTCCTAAAGTTGACTGAAAACATGCTGTCACAGAAGATCTACCTTTGCTTTTGCTAGTTAACCCAAACCAACTTGGCACCCTTGTAACAGAAGTCTAACTTGAGTTATTTTTAGATCACACAGGCATATGAAATTTGGACCACAATTCACAAACTCACAGAAAGGTTAACTTGGCATTACAAATTCTCAAGGGAGATTTTTTTCAGCATGAAATTGGAACTGAGAACTTTTTCTTGCTGCACATCCCTGCAGAATGGGTCTATTTCTAAGCCTTTGGGGTTCTAGTTTTATGCAGAAGGCATAGATCACCCTTGTTACATGGGGTCTAGGCAATATCTTGTTTCCCCTGCTCTCCTCACAAGATCAAAATGGAAGCTCAAGACACCAAGGTTTGCCGAAAGCCCATTTGTGAGAAAACTTACTTTGGTGGAGACTAGTTTTTATTTTGGTTTTGGGGTTCTGAACTTCTTCTAATTTTTTGCCAGCTTAGTATGCATTTTATTTTTTTTTATTTTATTATGTTATGTTAATCACCATACATTACATCATTAGTTTCTGATGTAGTGTTCCATGATTCATTGTTTGCGTATAACACCCAGTGCTCCATTCAATACGTATCCTCTTTAATACCCATCACCAGGCTAACTCATCCCCCCACCCCCCTCCCCTCTAGAACCCTGTTTGTTTCTCAGAGTCCATAGTCTCTCATGGTTAGTCTCCCCCTCCCATTACCTCCCTTCATTTTTCCCTTCCTACTATCTTTTTTTTTTAACATATAATGTATTATTTGTTTCAGAGGTACAGGTCTGTGATTCATCAGTCTTACATAATTCACAGTGCTCACCATAGCACATAACCTCCCCAATGTCTATCACCCAGCCACCCCATCCCTCCCACCCCCTACCATTCCAGCAACCCTTAGTTTCTTTCCTGAGATTAAGAATTCCTCATATCAGTGAGATCACATGATACATGTCTTTCTCTGATTGACTTATTTCGCTTAGCATAATACCCTCTAGTTCCATCCACATCATTGCAAATGGCAAGATTTTTTTGATGGCTGCATAATATTCCATTGTATAAATATACATCTTCTTTATCCATTCATTTGATGATGGACATCTTGGCTCTTTCCATAGTTTTGGCTATTGTGGACATTGTTGTTATAAACATTGGGGTGCACATACCCCTTTGGATCACTACATTTGTATCTTTGGGGTAAATACCCAGTAGTGCAATTGCTGGGTCATACGGTAGCTTTATTTTCAACTTTTTGAGGAACCTCCATACTGTTTTTCAGAGTGGCTGCATCAGCCTGGATTCCCACCAACACTGTAGGAGGGTTCCTTTCTCTCCGCATCCTTGCCAACATCTGTCGTTTCCTGACTTGTTAATTTTAGCCATTCTCCCTGGTGTGAGGTGGTATCTCACTGAGGTTTTGATTTGGATTTCCCTGATGCTGAGCGATGTTGAGCACTTTTTCACGTGTCTGTTGGCCATCTGGATGTCGTCTTTGGAAAAATGTCTGTTCATGTCTTCTACCCATTTATTGATTGGATTAAACACATTTTTTAAAAATTATACTTATGTTTTATTTATAATTTTTAGTTGTTTATGTGGCATAGTTGTTTAGGGTCTCTAATTTGTTAATGGGCGCAGAAAATAAAGTTGTGATATTTTGTTATTATTTCCCAAACATTTGCTATGTGCTTTACATTCATTATATTATCTAATCCTTAAAGTATCCACATGCAAAAGGTATTTTTATCATGGTTTCCAGAGAAGGGGATTGAGGTTAGAAGAGATAAGTAAATTGCCCAAGGCAAAAGAACTATTAGTGTTTTAGGATTTGAACTCCACAGCCTCTTGGTTCCCAAGCTCATGTCTATAATAATTGTGGATGATGAGACACTGCAAGAACATTGAGCTCATTTTACCACCTGCTCTTTTGTCTACTTCCCCCCCCCAAAGTGTCTTGTTTCCTTTACTTTCTCAAATCTTTTACTTCATGAGTCTTTACTATCTCAATAAACCACACCATCATCCATCCAACTGCCTGCACTGAAGGTACCTATAAGTAATTCTTGATTTTTTTTTTCCCTTTCTCAGCACCTGCAGACATCACTCTGGTCTAGGCTACCAACACAGATTGCCTAGACTCCTCCAAGAACACTATAACTTGTATCTGTTCTTCTGTTCTTCTGCTATTGAACATTTGCAGTTCATTTGCACTCAGCAGCCAGACTGATCTTTTTAGAAATATACTTACACATCTGGAACACATATACAAACTGACTCCGAAGAAATAAAGGAGATCCCCTTTCCCTGCATTCTCTGCCTTTCTTTTCCTGACCTACTGGTTAAGGAAACTAAGATCCAGAGAACCTGAGGACATTCTTAGGGTTACATAGTGGTGAAGCCATGACTAAAGCCTAAACTACCCTTTGGCTCCTAGGCAAAGCTGATTGTCTAAATTTCTATCTCATGCCATCTTTACGGAATTTGCTAGTTAAAGGAGTAAACCCACTTGTCCTTAACAACATGAATGATCATGTGCCCACTCATTCTTAAAACTGGAATGTTTCTGGGTAGGGTTTTGTGGACTGGATGTTTGTGCCCCTCCACCCCACCCAAAAGTCATGTTGAAGCCCTAACCTTCAATGTGACCATACTGGAAGATAAGACCTATGAGGAGGGATAAAAGTTAAATGAGGTCATAAGGGTGGGGCCCTAATCCAATAAGCCCTTCCAATCCTTATAATAAGAGAACTCTGTCTTGCAAGGAAACAATGAGAAGGTGGCCATCTGCAAGCTTAGAAGAGAGTTCTCACTAGGAACTGAACGGGCTGGCACCTTCATCTTGGATTTCTCAGCTTCTAGAACTATGAGAAAATAAATTGCTATTGCTTAAACCACCCAGTCAGTGATATTTTGCAACGGTAGTCCAAGCAGACTAATACACAAGATACGCCTCTTTCTTCTAGAATATACAAAAAACAATAGAAATTTACTTGCAAGGGCATTTTCAGAATTTTATTATCCAATATCAGCTTTCCTGCAGAAAGTGCTTATAGTTGATTTTACACAAAAAAAAAATTATCTGAGGTGGTACCCATTTGTAAAGTAAATAAATAATAAAACATATGAGGGGATTAACAGACCTTAATACTATTTTTGTTCTATGATTTTTCTTTTCTTTTTTTTTTTTTAACTTGCTATGGTACTATTGTTTTGTTGTTATTTTTAGAGTACTCTTGACCTTTGCCCAAAATCAGAATCTTTAATATTAGAGTAAACTGTAGTGATCCTGGATAAAACTAAGGGAGCTATACACAGTGAGTAACCACCTCCCGCTTATCCAAGAAAGACCCATTTAAGAAGATAATTTTTTTACCAGCACTTTTTATATCCTATAGGAAGTAGAATACTTATGCCTGTGGAGGAATTAATCTGAGTGATGAAAAGTGGAATAAAATGTTTCTGTTTCTCAAGTGCATTACCTTAACAGACATTTGTGTATCAACTGACATTACATATGCACATATATTATTTCTTGCAAAATGTATGTGTGTGTATGAACATGAACTCTCACAATTAAAAGATTACATTTGATTCAATTTAATTACTGAGTGGCCACCATAAGAAACCAATTCTGTGCTGAGGGATTCAAGGTATCAGACACTAAATGGGTTGGCTGATGAGTAAGCTGATGCACACAAAGTGTTTAAATAATATATAAGGCCAGAATTATTGGTGCAGAGGACAAGTTCCCGAATATTGTGGAACTTTCAGAGGGTAAAGCTTTTCTGGGCAAAAGGATGTCCTTAGAGGACTGACTGGATTTAGTTTGGCAGTAACCAATAATCTGAATACTGAAAGGGAATGGAATACTCCCAAGAGCCCTTTGTAAGGAAGAGTCTGATACCCTCCCTTATGTTATCCCAGTGCACTTGACAGATGTCTAATATAATATGATCTGTATCCTTTACTCACAAATAACTCACCATCAGATCCCTTTACTGGATGAGTGGTACTTTGTGCACTACCAAATTAGCCCCACTTGCTTTGTGCACCACGAAGTGCCTTCTGAGAGACTGTGCCCAGAAAGGCACATTAAGGCACTCATACATCTATGTCTCAATCTTAGGGCCCTCACCCTCTTGGTCTCGGATACTCAAGTAAACAGGGTCAGCACCCGGCAGTGGACATAGAATAGTTATCAGTGGCAGGCAAGCCCAGATGCCAGTTGGGACATACTACAGACCAGCACTGTCCCGTGAAAAGATCATGAGAGCCATACACGGAATTTTAATTTTTTTAGCAGCCACATTTAAAAGAGTAAGATGAGACAGGTGAAACTGATTTTAAGAATACATATAATTTAGGACACCTGGGTGGGTCAGTCGGTTAAACGCCTGCCTTTGGCTCAGGTCATGATCCTGGAGTCCTGGGATGGAGTCCCATGTCGGGCTCCCTGCTTGGCGGGGAGTCTGCTTCTTCCTCTGCCCCTCACCCCACTCGTGCTCTCACTCTCTCTCTCAAATAAATAAATAAAATTAAGGAAAAAAAATTAAAAAATTTTAATTTAACTCAATATATCCAAAATAATATCATTTCAGTGTGTAATCAATATAAAAAATCATTAATGAGATATTTTACATTTTTTCCATAAAAAGTCTTCAAAATTCAGAGTGAATTTATAGTTAGAGCACATTTCAATTGGGACCAACCACATTTCAAATCTCAGTAGCCCAGGATTATAGCCAAATTTACCTCCTTTTAAAAGGAAAAAAAAAATATGGACCTTCACAACTGTAAAACTAGGTACAAACTTCTTACACTTTTAACCCATACTATAATGAAATCAAAACAAATTGTTTAAATAAATATAAAGCAAATAAAATGTGAATTGACATTATTTGAATATGAAAGTTGATATTTTGCTTAAGCTAAATATCTCTGTGCAAAATAAAATGGCAATTTTAGGTTTGACCCACTACAAATCTTCTTCCCTGCAGGGACATGCCAGGATTTCATTTGGCCTTTTCTCAAAACAATACTTCATTTAAAGTCTCAGTTCTTGGGTGCCTGGTTGGCTCAGATGGTTAAGTGTTTGCCTTCGGCTCAGGTCATGATCCCAGAGTCCTAGGATTGAGTCTCGCATCAGGCTCCCTGCTCCTTGGAGAGCCTGCTTCTCCCTCTGCCTCTTTTTCTCTCATAAATAAATAAATAAAATCTTAAAAAAAAAAAAAAACATTTAAAGTTTCAATTCTTTTCTCATCAGCAAAAAATCAAAATACCAATACTTAGCACCGATAATATTCAGTTGCAGAGACAATGTGATAAAAAATATAAATGCCAACGTGGGCACTGAAATCATTCATATCTGAATTATACATAATTACTGCTGAGTATCTTCAAATAATTCCTTACCCTATCCTCTCCCCTCCCCTCCTCTCCTCCAACTGGTTTTCTTTCATTATTTTTTTTTTTAAGATTTTATTTATTTGACAGAGAGACACAACGAGAGAGGGAACACAAGCAGGGGGAGTGGGAGAGGGAGAAGCAGGCTTCCTGCTGAGCAGGGAGCCCGATGTGGGGCTCGATCCCAGGACCCGGGATCATGACCTGAACCGAAGGCAGACCCTTAATGACTGAGCCACCCAGGCACCCCTCCAACTGGTTTTCTTTAAAACAAGTATACTTACTTTTTTCAATTAAAATTATAAATAAATTTTCCATGCTGCCTCATAGTTTCCATGGCATTACTTTGATAGTTATATAATATTCAATCAAGAGTTTATCAGCAGCATCGGCTCACCGCCTGACACGCTCACACGTGACTTCTCTGTTGTATTAGATGTTAACGAAAACACTGCCCACTGCCCATCAGTTTGTCCTTCTTGAAACTCTCTTTCCTAAGCATTTTAGTTTACTGAGTCTTACCTACTTCCAGATTGCTAAGGGCCCACCTCTTTTCCCCAGCCTCTAAATGCAGGCATTCACAGCAGCCCACCTCTTATTTCCTCCCACTCTCCTCCATGAACTCACCCTCATCCAGGATTTCAGCTAACTCCTCTGTGGTGATAAAGCCATTCCCTCTCTTCTAGGTTCTGTTTGGCTTTTCCTATTCCCTAAAAAACATGTCTGCCAAATCGCCTCTGCAGCAAGTCAGATTTTAATCTGTGTTCATTTTCTTTGCTCCAGTACCTCCCATCACTGAATCATCAGTATATTTCTTTGTTAATAGTAACCCCATTCTACTAGTAAACATGGGCTGAAAACTTTGAATTCACGCAAGCCTCTTATTTTTCCTTTTGTCTGCCATAACAAAGCATTTGGCAAGACTCCCTGTGAATGGCATTTCTGCGTGTGATATTTTCACTGTCACCCTTTCATTGTTTGTCACTTATAGCAAAGGCGCCTCACATATCACACACACACATGCATGCCCTCACCTCTGTTCCCCAGGCCAGTACTTGCAAGATTAATTTCCTTAAAGCAGCCACCTGATCCTGCGAGTCTGCTCTTGGGAAACATTAATACTGGCACTTACTGACCAAATCAAATGCTACTGAGCTTACCCTTTGGAGGCCTTCCCTTTCTGACCACAGAATACTCTTCTGCTCTCACCCAGTGAGTGAGGGCAAGTTTCATCAGGTAGAGACATAATTATGTCTTCTCTCTTACCATCAGATTTTAAATTTTTAGGTTCAAGGATCATGTCTTATTTATACTAATTATCCAACAACATTCACAAGGTGAATATTCAACCAATAAGTAAATAAATAAAATTAAGTTCAAAAAATGATTTTCAGCAAGTAACATTTTTTAGAGCAAATGATTTCATCAATCAATTGACAAAAAGATCATGGTGCTAAGAATTGGTGGCAAGTAACAAGAGAGACATATGTCAGGCTTGTGAAAAACCACCCAGTACAGGCTGGCCTGAGATACAAAATAGAGGACTGTGGATATCAAGATGGGAGTCTATGGGCACTAGAATCACAGAATCTAGGAGTCCGGAGGACCAGTTAATTCATAAACTGCAGAGTCTCATTGTACAGAGGAGAAAACGATCACAAATTTAAGAAATAGCCTCCTTTTACTATTCCATTACACTGTATCTCCTTACCGATATAACTCCAAATTGTACTTACTACAAAATCATCTATTTTAAGACATTAAGTTTGTAGGTTTTTTAATCTTTAATTGATCAAATTGAATCTATAACCAAGTCGCAAGTGCTTAGGCCTCCCAGAAAGGAAAACTTGGCATTGACCACAGATAAACTTTTGAAAAAGTAATTAACATCTGTTTAGTACTTTGCTGTTTCTCATTTGAAAGGCATGACAATCTTTAGAGAAGGTCAGGCAATTATTATTATCTTATTTTACCAATGATAAAATTGAGGCCTAGATTGCTTTTATGGCCAAATGTCATATTTCTGATGCAGCAGGGCCAGCAGTAAATTCAGTTCTTCAGACGCTTGGGCCATGGCTCATTCTAGTATTTATTGCTCATTCATTTACCATTTTCCCAGTGATTGGACCTGCTTGCAAATAACTGTAATATGTGACATTGTAAGTATCAGATACCTATCTCCTCTACTGCAATATATTCCCAATGAAGCTGCCGGCCTATGTTTTTCTTCAGGAAGTTTCCCTTTGGATGCTCATAGAAAAATACTGCTATCTCTTAACTTAAGCTCACTTGGAAATAATGATCTTTTAAATAAAATATTTGTTCAGTATTAATTAATCAAATTGTAATTTTTCATTATTTAATTTTCCTCCGACTTTTCCAGTTTCCACTGTGGATTCCTAGGCAGTTTATGTACAACTCAAAGCGTATATTATAAAGGCTTGTGTTTTAGGGCTCTAAGAGCATTTCCTCTGGGGTTGGTTATAGCTTCAATCCGATCAATTAAAAGTAAGAAACCTACACTTATGAGACTTGCTGCCTAAAGGCAGATGATTTTGGAATAAATAAAACTTTGAAATTCTTATCTCAATGAGGAGACTCACAGATTTTGTTCCTGTTATTGTTGCAGATTTTCAGCTTTCTATTTTATAACATAAGGAGCAGCTGAAGTAAAACATGTTTTTATTTTCATTTTCAACTTGCATATATTAACAAATTAAAGGCAGATCAAGCTGCAACAGTTCAAGTTCTCTCTCCCCTCCCCCAACTGTGTTTTAGGAACTTACAGTAGGGCTACCAGATTTTTGTTCCCTAGCAAATCTAGGGACACACATTTGCATATCGGTTTGCATGTATTTGAATTTTAATTTGCATAAATTTACATACTAAATGTGAAAGCTTCAACTACAAGTGTATAAAGTAAAATAAAATTGATTAATTAGTGCAACCTACTATAGTTGTACCCAATCCCATTAATCTGGTTGTGCTGGAAGACCTGTAGTCAATAGTGGCCCGAAGGCTAGGGAGCCAGCTTCCCAGCTATTTCTTAAACTGGGGCCAGCTCCATAAACAATGAATTGCAAGAAATGGGAGCATCAGAGTTAAAACTGTTCCTGGAAGGAAATGTACACACACATACAAGCACATACACACGCCCATCCAGAAAAGTTTTATCTCAGCTAAGGATCAAATCAGAGTATGGTACGAAGTATGGATGATTTTGTTTTCTTATATGTCATTTACAGTGAACAGAATGAAGCCTCTTTCAGGCCTGCAGAACCGAGAGCCAGTCTACTCACAGATGCATGGCAGCTCACCGGGGACAAGGCGAGAGCACCCACCACTAGCACTGAAGCCTCTGACCCGTGGATCTCAGCCTTGTGAGTCCAGCCTCACATCTCTTTCAACATGAAGTTCCCACTCCTAACCCCACCATCTTCCCTTTTTCTTAACTTTCTTCCCAAGGTTTTTTCTGATTTGCCCTTTTTCTCCTCCTATCTATCCTGCAATTCCTCCCCTCCTCACTCATCCAAGTTACAACTTCAAGGCTTAACTTAAATCTGTCCACATCCTTAAAAATCAATAAGAACAACAATAAAAATAACTATGACAAAAACCATTCTTCCCCATTTCAAGCCATTGGGCTCCTTTTCCTGAACCTCAATGACATCTATTCTCAGTATGACTCACCTGAGTCTTTAACATGCTTTATGATGACATTTGTCTTGTACATATATGGTTGATCTCTGTACAAAGTTGCAAGGTTCTGTGAAATAAATATTCTGTGTCTAAATTCTTCCAAGCATTCATCATAATTCTGGGAGCATACCAGGGGATCACTGTAATTGTGTTGACTGAATACTCATTATTATAAAGAGTATTACACAACATAGTAGGCAGAATGAGGTGGAAGGAACCAGCTTTGATACAGAATCAGTATATGTGAGTTCCTTCATGTAGGTGGGTCCTAATTTAAGTTTGTGCCTTAACTTGAATGACTTTAGCAGTTGGTAGAAGAGTCTAAAATGTACCAAGCACTTACTATGTGCTGTCCACTGAAGTAAGTGGATTACATGCAGTGTTTTAATTCCCACAACAACCTGATGGCAGAGTGACCATTTTAATCAACATTTTGTGGTTAAGAAAACAGAGCTATTAGGTGATTTGTCACAGTTCACTCCTCTGAGTTGCAGCACAGACAGGACTCATAACTGATATGTCTGACACCAAATACTCTGTTTCAAACCACCAGACTATACTACTTCTCACTTAACTGCTTCTTCCTTCAGGTTCCTCATCTGAAAATGCATATAACAACATCTACCTCATATACTCTGTGACTCGAATGAAATTGTAATAGAGGAAAGAAATTTGTGCGCTATAGAGATACTAGTTGTTTTTATAGTTACTACAGACAAAGATATTTCTCTCCTAGTCCACGACCCCTCACTCTCACTTTAGAATTAATATTTCAGAAAATCTTGAAAATTGTGACTTATCACTTTTACTATGATTCAAAAGAGCCTCCCAAACTGGCCACTTGTCAGGCTGATAAGAATACATAACAGCAGGACACATAGCACATGGCCGGGGTCACTTCCCTCGGTTTCTCCAATTACATAGCTTGCTGTGAGGAGCTGAATCAACCATGAATGTCATCCCATTCCACATTGGCGAGCAGGGTGCTATCTCTTCGGCCCTTGGCATTTAACCATGTTGAATTATGAATGTGTTTCCAATCATACTGTTTGCCTTGGAGATGGTTAGGATGAATGCAGTACCTTTTTTGGGAATTAGATTTTTTAAGTAGACTATGCAATTTTTTAAAGCAAAGTTTATTCAGAAAGCTGTGGTTATCTCAAGATTTGCCAGATTATGGAAAATGGCAGTGACTCCTGGATGAGCTCATGGAGTAGTTCTCTGCAAAGCCTGTGGCTTTATTTAATATTAAACAAAACCGACTGTCCAGGCCAGGGTAGGTCCTGTAAAATCAAACAGCTGATATGTTGGTCTCTCTCTCTCTCTCTCTCCATACAAAGTGCTCCAGGGAAACTTGTGCCTTGGTTTTGTGTGAGATGAGACCTCTCTTTTGATGAATATGAACCTTATCTTCTAATTAAGAAAGAAAATGTTCTGTTCTGCCCAAAAGGCAAAAGTTAACAATGTGATAAATTCAGAAATGGGTATTTGAGGTTGTTCTCACCTTAGTGTATATGTCAGTTTATGAACATTTCATGGAGACAGAATGGCAGTAAATCGAATTCCAGGTATCAAGTCTTTTTATGAACCTCAGTCTTCTTCGTAGCGTGCCCAAAATGCCAGAAAATGCCATGAAATGGAAATAGAGTCAATGCACACTCTAACAGGAACCTACAGGTTTTTATGAAAGGACTGGCTACAGTTTCTTCCCTACCTTTATGATGAAGGAAGTTAGGGATCATTTTAGGTTAAAACAAGAAACTGTGTCTCCACTCCAACAGACTCACAAGTATTTCCACTCGTATAGAGAGATAAAAAGCTGAGGTTACATCACTTCCCCAAGAATTAGGACTCTCTTAGATCAGGTGGTATTTTCTGAATTATAAAAAATAATTAATTATAGAGAGTGAAGAGCATTTAGAGAACCCTCTGTTCCTATTACCAAAGAAGATAAATGAATGGCAAATGAGCACATGAAAAGATGCCTAACATTATTAGTCATTAGGGAAATACAAATTAAAACCACAATGAGCTGCCACTTTGTACTTAGTAGAACAGCTATAATCAAAAAGACAACAAAAAGTATTGGTGAGGATATGGAGAAACAGGAATCCTCATGAATTATTATGCATTATTCCTCATTATTCCTAAATTGGGAGTGGTTTGTTTAGGATCCTTCTCCTGGGGGCGGGGGGATGTGCCACATAGGACTTACTATATGTATTATATAATGAAAAAGTGGTCACTTCAAATGTCTCCTTGAACTGAAAATAATTAAATAGTGGAGTTAAGACTTCTCTTCTACCTCTGGTCCTAATTCTTCCTATGACGCAAAGAGAATAGAGCCTCAAACATAAAATGAAAATTAAAACGAGTTCTAGTTTAATGACTTTGGATTACTTTATACCTTCATTTCTAGAACAGGGAACTAAATTGTATGTCAGGTTGTTGCTAGAAAAGTTCCAAAATAGATACCCATTAGATCACTCTTAAAAAACATAAAGTGATTTACCAATATAAATTAACATCATATGGCTAAAAGATCATATCGCATATTCTTAACTTAATAACATAAATATAGAACACAGCATAAGGGCTGCTATGTAGCATAAATTGGTTTAATTTTCTTCTTGCTATACTGGAAGGAAAAAGTCCTGATTGCTTTAAAATTCTATAAGCTCTTGGTAGGATGTCATTAAAAGTTACCCTTAAGTTAAGTGGTTATAGAAAATGATATAAAAACCACTCTAACCTAATCAAGCCACTTCAACATTTAGAGTAGTTTTTCAAAAATGAAAACATTTTTGACATTTTTGATGAGTGTTTGGCCATTCAACATTTTTTAATGTTGAGAAAGAAAATGATTAATTTAAGACTCTGCAGCCAATTGAAATGTTACTACCCCCACAAACTGGGAATATAAAATACAGGTGGCACTCCTATTTAGGAAAAGCCAGCATATGGAAATGCAGGTTTACAAAGCAGATACATTAGAATATGATAATTTTCATTACAAAAAGATTCTCTACACAACAAAAGGATTTTCCTCAGGGTTCCCCTTAAATATCAGGCTCTGTTAGTTCATTTAAGTATGACTCAATTTGCACACCAATTTTCAGGAGCTTATTCATTATGGAAAGTTGGGTGTACCTGCATAATGGCATGTACCCAGCCATAGATCAATTCTCAGCACCTAGCACAGTACTTGGGGCATGCAGCAAACAATATGTAAATGTTTGATAGACAAATGAGTGAATGAATAAATGAATGAATATTACATAAGCAAATAAATATCCACTGAAAGTTTTTTGAGTGCCCAATAAAGTCTTCAAACAGCATGGGATGGTGGATGTCAGGTAGACTAGGAAAACAACATTCTTCAGAATTTTCAAATAAATATTATCTTACAGTAGGTTCTCATTATTGAGTGAATAAACTAATGAACTTAGTTAACAGGTACATTTTCACCATCAGTTCTTGATTGAGAACAAATCATGATGTAATATGTGAAAAAAATCAACAAAGGCTACCTTTCTATAAGCAGCAAACCAATTTTGGGGAGTCTCCCAGCAGCTTTGTTTGATGCTGAACCTCAAGTGTTCAGACCATTACCTGGGGCACCTTTGTTCATTCTCTGATCCTAAGGTTTACACTGTTTAGCTACTATGACCACTGTAACTCTTTCTTTTCCTTTACCACCCCTCAGACTTAATCAAACGAAACATCCCAAACTTCCCCTTTTTTCTCTGCAATATTCAACTCAATTCTCCAGCCCACTGACCTGAAGCCACAGATGTCTAAATTCCTGGGTGAGAAACCCTTTGCTAACTCACACAGAAGTGGGTAAATGTAGCCCATGTAGAAGGTTCTTCAAGGTGTGGCCTCAACCATCACATTAACCAATTCCTCCTGCTCAGGCGGTTTTGCTGCTTAAACATTTCCCTATTCCTTTGCATTCTCCTTCTCTTCCTTTACTGACACACTTCCTTTCCCTATCTTTTCAGTCAACCTCTGAAACCACAGTCAACAACTGACTTGAAAATGGGTTTTTAATTTAGTGAGGGTGAGGTCAGAAAAGGGATCACAACTGAGGAGAAAATGGTTCATGCAATGTAGTTAATGAGCTGAGATCCTGCTTGGGGAAAGCTGGGCCAGGGAGCGGAGCAGGGACCTGAGCTATTGCTCTACTCTCACATGCCTGGGATGTTCTTCACTGAAGAAGTTGGTGCCAGAGGGCAAACCCTGTACTCCAAAGAAAGGGATAGGTAGAGACAGACACACTGCAGGAGCCTAGAAGTCATTGTGCTCTGCGGCTCCCCAGAAGAAGCCAGATACTCCAGGGTGATTGCCAGGTGGCACTGTTCTCCAAATGTTTGCTCAACGCTCAGCCAGCAATTACCAGACCTCCAGCAGTGCCTTCTGGAGGTGAGACATTCTGTTTCCTAGAACTGGCCTTTGATATTTCTAGACTTCATGTTCTCCATGGAAGGTGGACCCCATATAAAAGATGGGATTATAGACACAGATCCCCTCAGCAACTTCCATCTCAGGGCTGCTACTCTGTGTGTGTGTGTGTGTGTGTGTGTGTGTGTGTGTGTGTGTGTGTGTGTGTGTGTGTGTGTGTGAAAGAGAGAAGGGAGAGAGAGAGGTGTTAAAGAATTGGCTCATGTAATCGTGTGTGTGTGTGTGTATGTGTGTGTGTGTGTGTGTGTGTGTGTGTGTGAGAAAGAGAGAAGGGAGAGAGAGAGGTGTTAAAGAATTGGCTCATGTAATTGTTGGGGGGCTGGCACGTTCAGGGCAAGCTGGGAGACTAGAAATTCCAGCAAGAGTTGTCTCTGTGTCCAAAGGTGGTCTGGAGACAGAATACCTTCTTCCTCTGAGGACCTCCATCTTTGCTTCAAGGCCTTCACCTCTTTGGATGAGGCCCACCCATATTATGGAGGATAATGTTCTTTACTTAAAGTCTACTGATGTAAATATTACTCACATTTTAAAAATAGTTCACAATAACATTTAAACTAGTATGTGACCAAACAACTGGGCACCACAGCCTAGCCAATTTGACACATAAAATTAACCATGACAAATACAATAAAGACCAAGGGAGAGGCAAGGTGCTGTGCTGAATCAGTGAAACACTACCTACACAGACCACTCCTGCTCCCTCAAACCACTTGCTGAGACAAGTGTGTGATCATGTGTCTGTTTCTTCTTCCCTCTACTTCCAAAGGGCTGCTAACACTGATACTTAGCTTGATTTGGTTTTGGACATGCATATGCTCTTAGGGAGCTGTGCAGAGCATGATTAAAACAAACAAACAAACAAAATGCATTAAGAAGGGCCTCCAGTCTCCTCATTCTTCATTCTCATTCCCTTCCTCCCACCTTTGTTATTCTCCCTTACAAAATCGTGCTCACTTAGCCTCTGTCTGCTCCTTAGTCGCAGCCAAATTTCAAAGCCCAGCTCAAGTGCACTTTTTTTTTTTTGCCCCTTAATCTTATCCTTTCCTTCTCTCACACTGCTCATTTGGATTTCTGACCAAATGCAGTATTTACTCAATATGATTACGTATTTTATCAACACCATTTCTGTGGTCTGTTACAGATCTAAAACTCAGTATCTCTCTCCTTGGCACCACGTAATTCTTGAGAGTTGACTGCTTCCAAGACCAAAACTAACTAACTAAATAAATACATAAAAGAGAAGGGAGCTTTGGAATACATGAGTCTATCAAATTAAAGACTGACTAAAAGGGAAAATATTCACATAGGTATAGAAGTTCTCTTGTGTTCATTAAAAACAAATAAACAAACACAACAAAATCAACTATATCCCCCCCAAAATCCTATTATTATATGGTCCAAATTCCCATGCCATATAGTTGAACAAAAAGGTCTGCATGCACAGGTGTTTTAGTACTTGTTCAATGAATGAATAAAAGAGAAATGCTACTTTGAAATGATATTTTTTTGCCAATCTCTCAACAGAGAACATTTTTTAATGCCAGACAATTTTTTTCTTCCCTTCTTTTCATTTTTTTCTTTTTTTAAAAATGAGTTTTAGACCTTATGAGTAAAATAAAGTAGATTCGAATCATTATTGACTGTTCAGAATGAGCTTCACTTTAGCCAGGATATAAGAGAAACAACTCCCTGGGGAGATTTTATCTGATCTGAAAAAGTTGTATTATTATTACTATTATAAGAAAAATTGGAATGCAATTTAATTGGGGACATAACCAACCAGATGTGGAGGAACAGAATAAGAAACCAATGTGAAAGGCTGTACTTATTGACAGAATACCCCACAAGCATAAAATATGATACAATTTTGAATTTTAAAAGACCGGAAATGAGAAAACCAGAGAAGATTTTAAATCTATAATGAAGAGTTTATACTATTCTGTCAGTAATACCAATAACTTAGAATACTTTTCTAATTTTAATCTACCTTCAACTAGTTTGCTTTTAGCATTTTGCTTAAGCTCTGTATACACAGGACACACAAAAGCTATTATTTCAAGGTGCATAACCATGTAAATGAATCAAAGTAAAGCAAAACTCCTACTGGCCTTCAAATATTAGAAATGTGGACTACAAAAATCAGAAAATCACCTTCACTTTCTGCTTCACTTTATTGTTCAGAAAGAGTAACACCATGAGAAGCCTAGAACTACTTTGGTTTACTTTGAGAAGCCTAGAACTACTTCATTCCCCTTGTTAGTCCTTTCCTTGATGTAAAAATCATTTCTGAGAGCCTAGCATAAGAAGATTAAGTGCAGAGCACAGAGAAGAATCCACAGAGTAGACACTTTCCTTCTACCTTGGTCATCTCAAGGAAAAAGTAATCCAGCACTCACTGACAACTTAGTATTTGGGCAAAATGTCAGGCACGTCCATACATACCACCTTACTTAAGACTCAAAAACATGCTGTAAGGCACCCAGACAACATCTTCATTTTGCAGATCAGGAAACCAGAGCTTAGAAAATATGCAACTGGCTGAGTTCACTCAACACTTTGGTGGGACACTCAACTTTACACCCAAGTCCCTCTGACACTTTGGTGCTTGTTCTTCCATGACACAGCAGGGTATCATTCATGGAAATGGAAACAATAATCAATCCCGTTGATTTTGACAATTAGTGTACTCATGTGCATTTAAACAGTACCTATTTTCCAAACTATTTTTCCAAATAGAAGTCTTACTCCATGTTTTTGTATTATTAGACTGAGAAGTATCAAGATAAAAGCTGAGCTTTCCAGTAATTCCCAAGTAGGGCTCTGCCCCCTCCCCAGTGAGGAAATGGGCTCGGTGCCAGGCAACAGGTAGCTCCAGTGTCCCCAGCACTGGCCCTCAAAGCAACAGGGGATGGCTGCAGATGGGGTCAGGTTGGCCCACCCCAAATGTCTTGCGAGAGATGAAAATACAACATGTCGTTTATTGGATATTCTAATTCCCTACCATACCCTTTTTCCAAGAAGTCCTTTTCTTTTCCTTCACCTCAGAAAACTATTTACCCCATTTAAACTATTTAATATTTTACTCCCTTATCTAGGATGCCTGAAGCTAACATACTTCCTACCCGCCCCCCCACACGATCATCATATTGGGTCTGTAATGTTCTAGAATGTTCACACCATTTTGAGGGCTTCTGTGCTATGTCTTCCACAGCATTAAACTTATTTAAGAAAATATTTTATGTAGAAGATTAGGGGCAGGATCCCTTGGAGAGTAAACACCTGGACAACACTATAATTTGTGAAGACTTGGGATTTACTTTTCTTTGTAAGAAAAGAAATGCACCTGGAACTATCCTGTTAGACCTACCTTCTCAGAAGAATCAGGCATGTCTTCCCATCATAGCTAAAATCCCACTGTGTTTCTACAGATTTATACATGTTTTTTTAAGTCAAAGAAATAGAGAGGTCAACACCTACCTAAAACAGACAAAATTTATTTTGTAGACAAAATTTATTTTGTAAAGGACTGAGGCAAAGATAAAACAGAGACAATTAACACCATGGTTTATGGTCACTTATGCCTCTGTTGCTCCAGGCTACCTAGGCCTCCTAGGTTCACCCTGAAATCCTCCTTAATGGATACATTTTTTTGTCTGGTTCTACCTCTTTGGTTTAAGACTCATGTATCATTCAAATTTCAATGTTCAGTTTCTAGTGCAATGTCTAGCCCAGTCCTTACTTTGTAAAGACAACCACTGAAGTAAGACTGATGGACTCAGCAAAAGGAATAAAGGCAAGAATGAGAAACAGAGAAAGAGGGGAAAATGGCAGTGCTTGGTTTATCTGGTTTATCTCTGAGGATTTTAACTCATTTTCCCAATTTCTTGTTAAGGTTTTAGGAAGCAGATAATCACCTCTGCCCCAACTACCTATAGAACCTGTTCAGGAAAAGGTCACAGGGCCTCCCATTTTAGCAGCGATGAAACTAAGACAAGAAGAAGGGTAAGCCTGACCATCACCAAAGCCCATGCCCCTAGGTTAGTGGCCGAATCAGGGCAGTGGCCCGACCTTCCTTCTTCATTACTCTCCCTGTGAAGCCCTTGTACACTCTCTGGGATCCCTAATGGCTAGGCCAGTAGACCTTTGTTTCCCAGCATGAGGAAAAGCCCAGCAATCCTCCACAAAAAGTGAGATGCCCCTGCACCCTATGCCAGCCACCATCTAAGCACCCGAGAGGGAGAAGTACCTTGACCCCCTTGGAAAATACAAATATATGTCAGTGTCAGAAACACATCCTTGACCAGGCAGCAAGGTCACAGGTCAAGTAGCCAGGGGAGAACAGATTTCCCTGCCACCCAGTGCTAGTGAGTGCCACTGTGGCCCTTCCTCCCTAAGAAGCATATTGAGGAGGCCCACCCATCCTGCGCCTCACCCACCTCTCTTCGGGCTGGCTTAAAGGCAGGAGCTCACTGGGATGCTGGTGGGAATAGGGCACCGGGGCTGTGGGGTGTGTGGTGGGGAACAAAGGGGTGGTATGGGAGTGCAGGAGGAAGGGTACTTGGGAAAACAGACAGAAGGGAAGGGAGGATCATAATTGGCTTCCCTGACCACCTTGAACCCTCACTTGACCACAGCAAGCCAGAGTCCTCTAGAAATAGTACAGACAGACCTACCTAGGACAAAAGAAGTAGAATCAACAGTAGTTCTGAAACAAATCAAAGAATGATTTAAGTCCATTTAAGCTTTATTACAATGAAACTTGGGCAAACAATGTACTTCACAACTTATTTTGCAAAACAGACAAAACAACAACAAAAGACCCCAAAAGTGTTTGTTTGAATACCCTTGGATTATAATTTTTCACTCCATCCTTGATTTCTTGCTTCCTTTGAACTCTCTGCCTGTCTTCCTTTCTTCTCTCCTATCTTCCTTAATCTCCTTTTTCTTCCTTCCTTTCCTTCCTATTTTCCCCTTCTTTCTCTCTTTTTCTTCCTTCATCTCTTCCTTTCTCTTGGTTATAGGATGTTGGTCAAAATAAATGTCATATTTCACTTTTTGAATGTGGGTGCAGAACCTGGAATGGGCAATAGGTGAATTAGTACCATAAAGTAGTGCCTCCCAGGTTTCCCTTTACCCCGCCATCTTCATCCACCGATTCTGTGCCAGAAGCACATTGAAAGAGGTTTAAAAAGGCATTCACCAGGCTACGCAATACAGATAAAAAGTGTTTTTCTGTAGAGAATGTCCTCATTAAAATAGCTGTGACTTTACCATAATTCAACTGTTTTTTATTGTCTTTGCCAATCACTGTGTGTATGTGTGCAGGCGTGTGCATGTGTGATGTCACTGTTCTGACATAAGTAGAATGACCTCATTCCAGTCATCCCTCATGCTGCCTCTGAGAGTGGCTAATCTAAAATAAACACACAGAAAAATAATAAAATAAAATAAAATAAAATAAAATAGACACACAGAAAGCTTTTGATAATTAATGTATTTTTCTTATTAATAATGTTCCATTATCTTCTTAAACTACTACATTTATAAGAGGGTTTTTCATTGCTGTCATGAAAACTGAACAGTACCATTCAAATCTTCTTTTTTTTTTTAAGATTGTATTTATTTATTTGACTGAGAGAGAGAGAGAGAGAGCACAAGCCGGGGGAGCGGCAGGCAGAGAGGGAGAAGCAGGCTTTCCACTGAGCAGGGAGCCTGATGCAGGGCTTGATCCCAGGACCCCGGGATCATGACCCCAGCCAAAGGCAAACACTTAACCCACTGAGCTACCAGGTGCCCCCATTCAAATCTTTTATAGGGAAAACAAACCCTAGGCTTTTGTCATAACTGACTGCTAGGAGGAAAGGAAGTCAATACATTGTCTTCAGGACATTTCTCTCCTTTAAATGGGTTAAATGCTATCAGTTCTCCAGAAGTTTGGGGAATAAAATGAGATGATAGATAGGTACTTGCTTTAAAAGAAATGCACAAATTCTTTTCTCAATCTCAATTCTTTGCATCTATTAGGAACTTAAAGGACATCTGGGGAATGAATGGATTATTTTTCCATTCAAGTCAGTGACTCGTAACTATTTATTCATCTTGAATCCCTGTAAGATATTAATAAAACGAAAATATAATAAAGAACTAACATTTATTTAGAGATTTCTATTTGCTAGCCACTGTTCTAATTACTTTCCACATATTAACATGATCTTCACATCAAACCTATGAGGTACTTGTTATTTATTATTCTATTTCAGAGTTGAGAAAACTGAACATGGCACCTATGAAGCCACCTGCCTTAGATCACCTAGCTAGTAAGGGATGGAGCTGTGATTTGAACCATGCAATCACTTCCAGAAACCATCTCTCAAGCACCAAGTATCATCACTACCACAGATATACCCTACAGGCTTCATTACCAGACAAATAAACACAAAATGTTGACCCATTTTTAGGGGAGTCACAGAATGCTTGAAGCCCAACCATGGATTCTAGGTCAGTAATCCATGATTATATTGAACTGGTTTGGAGCAATGCTTGAGTGAGTTTGTTTTCGTGCTGACAACAGGAAATGTAGCACTAATGCATTTTCAGGTACTAGAAAGATGGGAGAGGAAAACGGAGTAATAAAACAAAACAGAGGTGGAAGGCCATCGGGGCCAAACTTTGCACATACTATAATATTTATGAGATTAGAGTTGGCTATATTCTGGCTTTAATATCCAGGGCTTCTTCATCCAAAAGCAAATCCTATCTAAATAGAATATATACATATGTATTTCACGATTCACAGCAGAACTGTGAAAACCTTAGTTCCAGAAAATACAGTCTACTTTCCTCCCAACACAAGGTACGGTTTGAAAAGCAGGTGATCCATGGTGAATGGCAGAGTGAAGAAGACTAAGACATCGGTATGGTTGTTTGAATCAGCTCTTCCCTGGGAAGGAAGCCACAGACACCCTTTGTAAGTAGCTGATCTTGTCCTCTCTCTGGAAACATATCAGCCTGGGGGACTCAAGAAAAGTCTGACCTGAACTCTCCTTTCCCCTTTCTTTTCTGTGCAGTGGTCTTTAGTCCTACCTTCAAATGCTATGCTACTTCTTAATTTAATTACACTTGTCCTCAAAGTCAGACATTTCAAAAGAGAGAAACTTGGAGGCTCCTCTCCTTCTGTCTGCCCAGACCTTCCTGGTATGTTTCTCTCCTTTATAGTAGATTGGGTGATACTGTCCCATAGGTCATTGAGACTGTGCTAACTTTATTATTCTTAAATGTTGGTTTTGCTCTATTCTTGTATTCAATATGCTGTCAAGTCCATCACAAAATTTTTATTTCAGACACTATACTTTTCATTTATCGAATTTTTTAAAAAGATTTTATTTACTTATTTGACAGAGAGAGACATAGCAAGAGAGGGAACACAAGCAAGGGGAGTGGGAGAGGGAGAAGCAGGCTTCCCCCTGAGCAGGGAGCCCGATGTGGGGCTTGATCCCAGGACCCTGGGATCATGACCTGAGCCGAAGGCAGACACTTAACGACTGAGCCACCCAGGCACCCCTCATTTCTAGAATTTTAATACGGTTTGTTTTTACCATTTTAATCTCTCTACTGATATTCTCCTCCTTATTCATAATTATCCTTTCCCTTTAGATTTGAAAGGAAATATTTTCCCTTTAAGATTTTAACATATTTATAATAGCTGCTTTAAAATCTTTGCTATAGTTGTCATCTTATCTTTGTCATCTTATAGTTGGCTTCTATTGATTGTTTTTTCTCTTTATATGAATAGCAATTTTTTGTATGTTTTCTAGTAGATATTATGATTGATAAGTTGGTGACATTTATTTACTTTCTTTTATCTTTTCTGAAGGGAATTTGTTTTAGTTCTCATAACAATTAATTTTGTTTGACTAACACTTCAAAGACTATCTCTTAGTAGTGGACATCAGATGAATTTTGCATTTTTTTTTTTTCCAGCCGTCTTGATGTTGTTTCCTGCCAGCTGACCTAAAATATACTCTGCCCATACACAGTATAGTATAATTGTCAGGTAAGTTATTGAGTAGAGTTTATATGCAACTTTTTTAGCTGTCCCATCTGTGGCTTCCTCTTCTCTGGAATTTCTTCTTTACTCTCTAGCCAATCTGAAAATTCGAAACACCATTTTGTGGCAGCAATTTGTTTTTGATTTCCTTTTGTCTTCTGCTCCTGTCCCAAATAGCTCTCTTGTCTGGTTTTGAGTTGCAATATCCCTAATAAAAATGCCTATTTATTGTAAAGGTTCCAGTAATATCAACTAGAATTCTTGAGGCTTTCACATCTCACTAATCCCTGCACATCAGTATTCAAATGAATAAGACAGATTATTTGAACAGCTATGTCCTGTATCTAGAAGCAGGAGTCTGGTCCTACTTTCCTATGTCTTTCCTTCCATTTCATTATCTCTCACATTGTTTGTCATTAGTTCCCTAATAATTTTCTCTCTCCTAATCACCTTCCATGCTATCCTACCTTCTTCTTTTCTTTCTCACCTCCCCTTTTTCCTATAATTTACTTCCCTTCCTTTCTGTTTCTTCATTTAAAAAATATATTTATATTTTTTGTTCATTAATGAGGTTACACCTTCCTTCACTTTACTGGAAAGAAATTTATCATTGGCTTCCTTTACTCAAGGTATCCTGCAGCTTCCCACAATAGCTAAAGTTTCTTACACAATTCTGAGCAAAAGGGTTGTAGGCAATTCTGGGAAATCCCTTTTCACACCAAGGATTCTGAATTCATGGTAGAATGCTTTTTCTGTCTACCATAATACGCTTCCTTTTACATTACCAACAATGCACTAGTCACTCTGCCACACACACACACACACCAGTTAGAGAGAATAGAACATATGCTGTCTCAAAAGAATTGGAGTATACTGGGGAAGAAAACTAGCACCAAAATTTTCTACATATCTGCATGACTTAGTTTTGCACTTCAGTTATGCCTCTGCTCAAGTGAAATGATTTCAGGAATGCCTTCCTTGAGCACCTTATCCAAAATAGCAAACCCAGAGAATTATGCTCCTTACTATCACTAGAAAAAGTATCTATTTATTATTTCCTATAATGTTTGTTTCCATCCACTTGAATGAAGCTCCATTTAATGTAAGGGCATTTTTTTTTAAACTACTCACTAATGGGCCTGGAATCTGGTATCTAACACACACCTCATAGACAACTGTCAAATGAAAATGGAATGGATGCTTTGCTTCTAAGTCTAAGTGGCTTTATCATTTTGGCCTAATCTATTTCACCTACCTTCCACAGTTGCTCAAGTTAGTTCTCTATTCAAAAATTTGAATGACCATTTTACATTTCAGATTAAAAAAATTATAAACCCCAATATCTGGGACATTTCAGTATATTTCAGACCAACTTTTTAAGATTTAAACTATTTTTTTGACTTATAAGCCCTGCACTAGTCATACTTGACCTTCTGACTTCCTGCCTTAACCTGAACATATTTTTTGTTTTGTTTTTTGTTTATGATTCCCCTCATGTATCTGTGGCTATTCCTTACTCATCCTTTGAATTCTATGTGAATTCTTGCTTGATTAAATACCTCCAACAGTTTCTTTGATGTTCTTTCATGGCAAACACCACTTTTTGACTGTTTTTTGTGTATTCTGTTCATCATTATACTACAGTGGCCATATCTTCCTCATCTTTACCTCTCTATAGCCTCTCAAAGAAATAATGTCTCATAAACTTAATTCAGTACTACTCTAAAGTGGATTGAACTTCTTTTAATTATGAGTGGCTTTAATCAGCATCACAGATGATGCAGTCTTAAGCTGGCTTCTGAAGGAAGTATAATTATTAGACTGATGGAAGGCTAAAATGAGGACCCTCCTACAAGGCAACAGGAACTCTGTAACTCAAGGTACAGAAAGAACATGACATTTTTAAGGAAGGTAAAGAGGATACACTGATCTAAGAAAAGTACAAAGGTTATATCTTCTTGCCACAGTTTCCTGGGAACACGGATTTTAAAAAAAGAAGAAAAAAAGTCTATCCTTTCATAGAATTCTATCTCTACATTATTGGGTTTTGGACCTATTCATTTTTACACTGTGAGACCCCTTTGATTGCAAGCATCAGACTATGTTGGGAAGGTGATAAAAGCTTTGGCATGCAGTTCTACCAAATAAGACCTCGCAGAAGATGAACAGAGGAAAAGCGCCTGGCAGTTATATAATTGAAAGGGAGGGAGGTGAATCAGACACTGTATGTCCTAAGGAATCACATATAGTGTAAGCAGTTCACTGATCTGTATCAACACATTAATGATTTATGTAGCTTTTAATTTACAACACAGACATATCTAAAATAATCAGGTAGAAGTAGGCATTAAAAACTCACTGCATGGGTCATAAAATGATTAGTTATTCAAGTGACTTCAGATTTGTATTTCATTAAGGAATAATTTTAATTTACTTTCAAACAGTTTATATACAGAGATTTAAGAACTCTTGCAAAATGATTATGCATACTCCAGCTTTTATGTATCCAATATATTTGAGACACTTGCATCTCCTTTTTTTCTTCTTGCAAGTAGTATTAATTTGTTTGAGAGCACACATCCAAAAAATATGGCCCAATAATTTAGTAAAAACAACTTTAATTTACAGAAAATGCTTGGCATTTCTTTCACTATAATTTCTTTTATGTGCAGTTTATACAGATTTGGGACTGGAGGGGGTCTCTTTCTACTCTAAGTGTGAAATGAAATTATCCAGACATCCCTAAGATCCCCTGGCCACTCAAGGTAAATACTAAACCTTTTATGTCATCATCATCATCACAGTATCATATAAGGTTATTCTTAAAAGAAACCTCAGAAATTATATGCTCCAATTTGTTCATTCATAGATTAAGAGTTGGCTCCAAAAGGTGAAGTGGCTTGCTGAAGTGCTCACAGGTGGATGGAACTCAGGTATCCTGCTCCCTAGCCTAATATATGTTCCTTCATATCTTGAGGTTCATTAGCTCCATCTTAGCTGTTGAAGTTATTTCTAGTGTTTAAAAAGCCAACTTGCTGGTTCACTGAGAGTGTTTATTTTCTGCTTCCTTCCTGATCAAATACTGCGGCAATCTGTAAAAACATAACCAGGCTAGGGGCAGTTTAACTTGAAATTAATCTTATCTAGGCTATTAAGCACCTAGTTTTTCTGGTTTCTGCAATTCTATCACAATAAACATTTTGAGATGCCGCTCTCAACTCCAAAAACTAACACAATTATATAAAAAGCTTAGCCATTATCAAACTTATCTGGAAGGCAATGTAGCTCAACATGTCGGCAGCATTTCTGTCCTCAGATTTTTTTTTCTTTTTAACTAGTTCTTTATTCACTCCCGTGCTCTACCCTGGATCTCCTTAGCTCTTGCCTTCAATGGACGCCTGTCATGTGGAACTTTATTGAGGGCCTTCTGAAGCTCATGATAAATCATGTTGCATGCATTGACACTGTCAACCTTGTCTGTAACCTTCTCAAAGTCAAAGAAGTTTGGCAGATTTCTGCTCTTGCCTAGATGAGGTTCTTCTCTATCTCTCCATAGAAGATGATAAGTCGTGTACCTTGCACACTTAACAAAGTTTCTATTTTTGACACAAGTTATAAATGCTAAGTTAAATGATCCAGTGAACATTTACTTAAAATATGTAACTTGTGATACATAAGTTATCCATGCCAGGCTAATGTTCTCTTTCTTTGTCTGTCAACTCCACATATTCCTTCTAAAATCTCCTGCTTCAGATCCTCATTTTGTCCTTAAAAATGAAGGATAGCAAATGACAATTTAAACATTGAGTTATACATTAACACATTCAGTGATGTGCCAAATATCCTAAAACCAGACTTGAAAGTCTCACAGCAGTTACTGCTATCTCTCCATTTTTGCCATCTGGAGCTCATCATGCCGACTTCAGGGATCATTCTGTGAAGAGTTCTAGGACTCTATTCTAGTGAAAAAGATGCTAAAACTAACTTTTGCACAACCTTTTGGAAATGGTCTTTTTTTTAAACTCCAAGTTCTGCAGCGTGCTTTTGTTCACTTAAAATTTATTGTGAGAGGTTTTTAATGATTATTTTTAATTCATATAGTTTTTCCAAGGTATTTTTCATTCTTTATATAGGTTTTTGTTTTTGTTTTTTTTTTGTAGATCCAGAGCATTCCATTTAATGAATGCACCAGAAATTATTAAGCCAGTCTACCATTGATGGGCATTGTTTTCAATAGGGATTTTTTTTTTTTTTTTTAAATCTCAAGTCTAGCCCTGTTTCTAGAGGTTTCCCTTTGCAACTACAACTTAGCCTAATTTCTAGGACCATCCATATACTGGCTTCCCTTTGTATATCATCTCCTACCTGAAATCAAACTAGATTCCCTGATGTCATCTAAATTGCCACTTTATCCAATCACACCTTATAGTTTTTTATTTTAACTGCTCTGACTAAGCTGCTCTTTACCTGGAAGTCTTTTTGCATAACTGTCTTTTCATGCAATCCCCACCCATTCTCAAGACCCAGCTAAAGTTTCTTGCCATTCACTCATCTGTCCTTGACACTCCAGCCTGTGTTCATTCTGTAGCTTGTGCCCTCTTATTGCCCTATCATATGCTGAGGTCCATGATAAGAAGGCCTGGGTCTCACCATTGAGGTCTTCCTTCACCACTATCCTGACCGCCAGGTATTTAGTGGGGGCTCAAAAAGTATTTTTATGTTGCAATGGTATTGAACTGACTGCTTTCACTTTCATTCAGATGATACAGCTGCTACTTTATGTCTTTCATTGCATTGTGTATGTTTGTGTGTACTCACACACGTGGTATGTGCACGTGTGTTTAGATCCATTATCCACTTCTAATTGGTAATCTCATCAAGGACAGCTGCCAAGCCTTAAACTAGTTTATATCCACTTGTGAGACTAGCTCAGTATTCTACACATGGTGATGTTTAATAGATACTTGTTGATTGTTTATAGGAGTGATATTCAAAATACTTAATAATCATAAGGGGTGCCCAGCCAGTCAAAATGGATGTTGGTCATAAGCATTCCATAAAGCCATACCTGTATACTGGCTCAGTGTCAGTACTGGTTGTTTTCTGTAAAGAAAAAGAAAGCCTGTATGTAAATTAATTAGAGGCCCACAATATCTAGTTTGTTAAAATAAATTTAGATAAGAGAATACTTTCAATGTGATGAAAAATGAGATTAATTTCACAAGTTTTAAATAGTATTAAATAGGGGCACCTGGGTGGCTCAGTCATTAAGCGTCTGCCTTCGGCTCAGGTAATGATCCCAGGGTCTGGGATACAGCCCCGAGTCAGGCTCCCTGCTCAGCGGGAAGCCTGTTTCTCCCTCTCCCACTCCCCCTGCTTGTGTTCCCTCTCTTGCTGTCTCTCTCTCTCTCTCTGTGTCAAATAAATAAATAAAATCTTTAAAAAAAATCAATATTAAAAAATAGTATTAAATAGTACTTTATCTTTTTCGTCTAGGAGTAGGCTAAACTTTCCCTATTTCTATAATATGAATTTTCCTTCTGTTCTATTTATAAACAAAGCAGTTAACATGGAAGGAAAAGAGTAAATCTATGGCAATGTCAGAGAGATAATCTGATAGTTCCTGAGTTGCTGGAATTACCCAAGTAGTTTTGCTTAAGCCTCCGATCCTAGAATGCACTAAGAATATGCTATTATTACAAATATTAACAGTGCCAGTTAAGAAAACATGCTCAATTTTCCAGAACTTCTGTGTTGGAATCTCCTTATAATGTTAAACCAGAAAGGCCCTGTTGGCTTTAGTTTCAAACTGTAATAGTGACTTATTCTAACCGATGGAGTTCCTAACAGATGAGCTAAACCCATGTGGAAAAATAAAAATCCAAGGCTAGGAGACTGAATACTAATGCAAATGTCAAAGAGCAAAAACAGATTTTTTTTTTTTTTTTTTTTACAGAGGTGGAAACAAGAAAAAGATATGTTTAAGACTGAGGAACCTGGCAAGAAAGACCAAGTAAGTGCCTACATCATATCCCTGGAGTATTTATTATTTCCATCTCTAATTACATTCTGCTGTGAAGTTTCTAGGGATAATATATATTAAGGGAAGACAGGAGCCTTCAATTACCTGATTTCCAAAACAATAAATGCATTCATTCCTTCTTTTATTATTTAATTCAATAAACATCCTTCAGTTCTCAAGGTGAGCGAGGCCAGGTACTAAGCAATGGAGACTCAAAGACATTAGGAAGAGCTTGTTTAAAGGAAGGTGAAATCAAGGGGTGCCTGGTTGGTTCAGTTGGTTAAGCAGCCAACTGTTGATTTCAGCTCAGGTTATGATCTCAGAGTCTTGAGATCAAGCCTGCATCAAGCTCTGGTCTCAGAGTGGAGTCTGCTTGTCCCTCTTCCTTTGCTCCTCCCCCTACTCGCATGCTTTTGCGCATGCTCGCTTTCTCAAATAAATAAATAAATCTAAAATAAATAAAAGGAAGGTGAAATCAAGAGAGTGGTTAAGAACACATTGTTTGAAATGCCTATAGACACGCAAGTAGGGAGGTTTTGTAAGTAGGTGGAAGTATGATACTACACTTGATCTTAGCTGACTGCAGCTTAGGTTTAAGATTAGGATGATAAGTATTAGGGTAAAGGTTAGGGTGATAAGTATTTTTTTATAACTTGTATATATAAGTAGCATATAGCATATATAGCATAGTATATTATCTAGAGCATCTGAAGCTGCACTCACTATTGTTTTTTGTTCTTTTTTTTCTTCCTCAGTTAACATAACTTGCTCTGTTACTTTTCTTGTCTTTGGCTCTTACTTACTTGCCATATTTATTCAACATCTTAAAGGTACTTAAAAGTACTACTTGTTTTGAGAATGGTTAAGAAGTCCAATATGACTCTATCTTTTTATATTCCCATGTTTAAAATAAGGATGAATAGTTGCTATCATTTTGGTCTCTAGGTGTTTAAGAGCTCTTGAGATCCTTGAGAGGTTTCGGGAGGAATCATTTGAGGGACCAAAGGCATTGAAAATTAAACTTCTATGGAAAGGTAGAGAGGTGCTTTTCAACTGTGGCTGCATATTAAAATCATTGGGAACTCTTAAAACATACTGATGCCTGGGGGCACCTGGGTGGCTCAGTTAGTTAAATGACCTATTTTTGATTTCGGCTCAGGTCAGATCTCAGGATCATGAAATCAAGTCCTGCATAGTGCTCTATGCTCAGCAGGAGTCTGCTTGAGATTCTCTCCCTCTGCCCCTCCCCATGCTTATGCTCTCTTTCTCTCTCTCTTTTTTTTTCATTTTTATTGTTATGTTAATCACCATATGTTACATCATTAGTTCTTCATGTAGTGTTCCATGATTCATTCTTTGTGCATAACACCCAGTGCTCCACGCAGAATGTGCCCTCTTTAATACCCATCACCAGGCTAACCCATCCCCCCATCCCCCTCCCCTCTAGAACCCTCAGTTTGTTTTTCAGAGTCCATCGTCTCTCATGGTTCGTCTCCCCCTCTGACTTACTCCCCTTCATTCTTCCCCTCCTGCTATCTTCTTCTTCTTTTTTTTTCTTAACATATGTTACATTATTTGTTTCAGAAGTACAGATCTGTGATTCAACAGTCTTGCACAATTCACAGCACTCACCATAGCACATACCCTCCCCAATGTCTATCACCCAGCCGCCCCATCCCTCCCACCCCCCACCACTCCAGCAACACTCAGTTTGTTTCCTGAGATTAAGAAATCCTCATATCAGTGAGGTCATATGATACATGTCTTTCTCTGACTGACTTATTTCACTCAGCCTAACACCCTCCAGTTCTATCCACGAATGGCAAGATCTCATTCCTTTTGATGGCTGCACAATATTCCATTGTGTATATATACCACTTCTTTTTTATCCATTCATCTGTCAATGGACATCTTGGCTCCTTCCACAGTTTGGCTATTGTGGACATTGCTGCTATAAACATTGGGGTGCACGTACCCCTTCGGATCCCTATATTTGTATCTTTGGGGTAAATACCCAGTAGTGCAATTGCTGGATCGTATGGTAGCTCTATTTTCAACTGTTTGAGGAACCTCCATACTGTTTTCCAGAGTGGCTGCACCAGCTTGCATTCCCACCAACAGTGTAGGAGGGTTCCCCTTTCTCCACATCCCCGCCAACATCTGTCGTTTCCTGACTTGTTAATTTTAGCCATTCTGACTGGTGTGAGGTGCTATTTCATTGAGGTTTTGATTTGGATTTCCCTGATGCCGAGCGATGTTGATCACTTTTTCATGTGTCTGTTGGCCATTTGGATGTCTTCTTTGGAAAAATGTCTGTTCACGTCTTCTGCCCATGTCTTGATTGGATTATTTGTTCTTTGGGTGTTGAGTTTGATAAGTTCTTTATAGATTTTGGATACTAGCCCTTTATCTGATATGTCATTTGCAAATATCTTCTCCCATTCTGTCGGTTGTCTTTTGGTTTTGTGGACTGTTTCTTTTGCTGTGCAAAAGCTTTTTATCTTGATGAAATTCCAGTAGTTCATTTTTGCCCTTGCTTCCCTTGCCTTTGGCGATGTTTCTAGGAAGAAGTTTCTGCGGCTGAGGTCGAAGAGGTTGCTACCTGTGTTCTCCTTTAGGATTTGGATGGATTCCTGTCTCACGTTTAGGTCTTTCAACCATTTGGAGTCTTTTTCTGTGTGGGGTGTAAGGAAATGGTCCAGTTTCATTCTTCTGCATGTGGCTGTCCAATTTTCCCAACACCATTTGTTGAAGAGACTGTCTTTTTGCCATTGGACATTCTTTCCTGCTTTGTCAAAGATTAGTTGACCATAGAGTTGAGGGGCCATTTCTGGGCTCTTTCTCTCTCTCTCTCTTAAATAAACAATCAATCTTAAAAAAATACTGATGACTGGGAACCATTCAAACCACTTAAATCAGAACCTGGGTAATGCCAAAAGTGTGAATCCAGGGGTGACAACCTTTAGTTTAGAGGAGCTGGGTTACCAACTAGCCGATTAAGAAGTACTCAGTAAGTTTCTATTTATGTCAAAAGCTATGGTAGATATTATTAGAGACATAATATGCAATCGTTCTCATAGGAAAACTCATGTTCTAGTTTCTGAGACAAACTACCAAATTATTTTATTATAGTAGAAGGTAAGACTGATATCTAACAATTATACTAGTACTCACAAATAAACCAAAGGAAATCTCAACAAAATTGCTGTGGAAATTCATATGCAATTTCCAAAAATGCTGTTCTTATTCATAACATTTAGTTCATAACATTTAGATGATTTTACTCTGGGAGAATGTGTCACATTTGCTAGAATACCCTCTATGGTAATAAATCTTCATCTAGTAGGATGGATTTATTTTTTGAGAAACACTTAAGAGTCATTTTACAAACAAATCTAAAGACTTGGATAAAAATATATATATTTTTATTTATTTATTTATTTATGAAGAGACAGCTCTTCATAAATAAGAGACAGGATAGCTCTTTCTTCTGTATCATAACACAATTCTGAATTCATTTCCATAGACATACAGAGCATATTTTGAGGACAGCAGCATCTTAAGAATTAAGCATATGTCCCCTTATTGTTACTATTTTGAAGTACAACACCTATCTGAATGCAACAGGAATGATCTGCATCTTCAATGACAGTGCTGTATATTGATATCTCATACCAATCAGTATTAAATCCCATCATAGGTTCAGGACATACTTCCAATTTTTGTGCAACAACAGATGAAAGTTGATGCTAAAGTATTGTTCTTCCTGTAGTTCCATAATAATCAGATGGGCAGACAGGGGTTCAGCCTCCATTTGGGAAGGGTCTGAAATGGCCCACCTGGAGTATTTCTGTACCTTTTTAAAAATATATATCTATCTTATACTATGAAGCATGGATCTGGTGTGGTTCTTCAGCAAATCATCTAACAGGTGATTATCTTGCCCCTCCTTATCACTTGGCAAACATACAGCACTTGAACATTAAGGGTATTTAAATTTGGAGCTTTTTATTTTAGAATTACAAATTCCTCCTTTCTCTGAAACGTTCAAATTCAAGTCCCTTCTGCAGAAAGGACTCTAAATAATCCAAAAGATGCTGGCTTTGGTGAGTATAGTGCTAGTGTTAAGACTCTGTCAAGGTGGCGTTTGCCTTTGCTTTAATAAGTCTAATAAACTTACATCTGCTTGGTCAGTAGATTTTTCTAGTAGTTTTTCAGTAAGTTGACAATCAACAGAAAATTTGTTATAACAGATAAAATATGTAACCTGGCTAATAATAATAACGAATCATTGCCATTCCCAGTCAACTCCCTCATGATGGCTGGAGGGTGAACCAGGTGACTTCTGAGCATCCCCTTCTAGCTCTGAGAATCTAGGAATAATTATTTTATAGTCTACCCAAAAGTGTCCCAGTTTGGCTTATTTCCTTAGATTTTAGTGCATGATATTTCTGGTGATATTGTTGGTGCTTGGATATTTCTCTGGCTATTGACATCTTTATTCAATTAATGGCAATTTTGATTAGTGTTTTGCTTGTTTTCCACTTTCTCATGGTTTCTTTGGCCCTTTTCCTTTTTTGGTCAAGTATGTGCATCACAGTTAGCATTACTGATGATAACGAGACATTATGAGTGATGACACTGTAGCTTTTGGCTTATATTATGCTTCACATCTATGATTATTGAGTTTGCTTCTTACCAAGTATGTCTGGGAAAGTGTTTGTGCTCCCAGGTAGAGAAATGATGAAGAAAGAGTGGCATAAAGATGTGGTGCTTTGGTGTATGTGTGCCTGTGTTTATGTGCACATACGTACTCCAAAATCTTCTATGAGTTAAGTACTTTCATTGTCACTATTTTACAAAAAAGGAAACTGAAGTCCAGAGTGGTTAGGTAACTTACCAAGAGTCACACAGCTATTAGGTAGCAGAGACAGAATTCAAAAAAAGTTTAATTTAAAAATGTAGATTATTGTGTCTATTATTATTATTATTACCACATTAATTGTGATAATTAACATTTTTAGAACTTTAGGAAGCACTTATACAATGTAATTTGTCAATGTAGGTCAAATTGATACAGAAGAGATCATTAATGAGAACAAGGATGGAGGATTTTTATAGTAAGATGTGAAGCTCAGAGGGACAAGTATGAACCTGTAGTTGAGGGTACCCAGGGGATCCAACTGTTGTGAAGTAAGGAACAAGGAGGGGGACAAAACTGTCTCTATTGAAATACAATGTATGTACAATTGATAAGTTGCAGACTAAAGTGTCTTAGAACCCTAACTTTGGAAGGTACTTTCACAGTCATTAAAAAGATACAAAAGGTACAATAAAGAGGCATCCTGGGTTAATAAGTACTTTATCAGGAGGTCTCTGCGGCAGTACTGGTAGATAAGTCTGAATGTCTAAAGACTGATATATAGTGAAGGGATCGATGAATTTATCATTTTAGCCCTAGGAAGGAACTTGAGAGCTCTGTAAGTCCACTGTGTTCATTTTCCAGATGAATCAACGGACCCAGAGACTTAGTTTAGTCATTTGTGCCTTGGGTAAGAACCCAGTTGTCCTGGCTGCCCATTCAATTTTCTTTTCACCTCACCATTTTTCTGCTTTATGTTAGTGGAAATCCACCCTGAGAGGCGCTCCTGCTCCTATCTTTGAATCACAGCAACGGCCTGCCCTGATACGATTTCCTTCTCAAGCTCAGCACAGAGAAGAGCGTGACTGCACACCTTCCTAGTGAACAGAGGAAGACAGATGCCATCTGAGGAGGCGTCTGTGAGTCCTTCCACTCACTGGCACCCAGGCACCTCCAGTGTGCATGCATGTGCAAGTGGAATCTCACTTTCCATTTACAAACTCAGAGCTCTATTCTAATAATAGCCTATGGTGAGACCTTTCTTTCCCCCAGAGGCTGTGATTCTTCCATGTGGTAGTCACTTCGAAAACCTGCCTCCTGCTCTGCTTTTCTTCAGAGGAAAGCTCTTGGGAAAATCCTGCTTCCAGGGACATTCAAGAACAGCAAGTAGCAATGGCTTCTTCATCTCAGAATGGAACTAATCTGAGTCCACACTAAACAAAGGAGTGTGAGCAGCAAGAAACGGTTCAGGCTCAGCTCCGGTTAGCAGTACCGTGGGCTTTCCACACACAAGAATTAAAATTACGCTGCTTTGGACAGACACACAGGATTACATTTCCTAACATTTCTTAACTATTTTGAGAAGGGAAGGGACTGCAAATAGTTGGCCGCGACATAGATTTTGTGAATTTTCTTACTTAAACCTATAGAAATAAAATGGACATTAGGGATTGGCATGAGGTGGTGGCAAAGCATTGGACTAGAAGTCCAAACAAATCGGTCTTTGTCATCCCTCACCACCTTTCATCCTTGTGCTTATTATACTGTTATTTAGCACTGATATTCTGTCTGCCAGTTACTTCTCTGGCCACATGTTATCCTGTTGGTTAAAATAGGGATTGGTAACTAATAGTAACTGCTATCTTTGATTATTATTTTTTTTTGTAATATCTCATTTAGGTTCAACAGTAGGACAGATATTATCCACATTCCTAGAGATATGAGATGACTTGCTTAACCTCATAAAAGTTGCTCACTGCAGCAATGGATTAGAGAGAGCCCAGGCCTTACAGTGCCTGGCCCAGTGCACTCTTAAATGTACCATCATCACGATTCACACAGAGCACTATCATTGAACAATTGCATTATACCACAGCTGGGGCCCTACTTCACTGGCTGCCAAGAACACTGAGTGAGCGAGTGGGCATGAAGTTGTCCAATGAAGGGATTAATGGTACCCATGTCGAAATTAGCTTTAAAATCCTGATTAGAAGTCACTCTCCCTTGCAATGAATTTGGCTCAGGAAATTGAGAGAAGAGAAGCTATTTAGAGCAGTGGTTGATGCCTCAGGTTTTGCAGTCAAGCTGCCTGTGTTTGAATCCTGGGTCTGACGTTCAGTACTTAATGTGACCTTGAGCAAGTCATTTAGTACTTATAGTTCTTCATTCCTCAAGTGGGGTTAATAATATCTACCTCTGAGGTAATGATATCTTTAAATGGCAGTACATTCAACAGGCTTAGCACATAATAAATGCTCAATACACATTTTTCTTCTCTCTGTTCCCCTCTCCCTTTCTGTTCCTACCACCCTTCTTAAATACAGAACTTAAAGCTCAGAGATGTTAGGTCCACACTGAGACACAAGCCTCTTTTCATTATAATATCTTAACATTTCAACTAGGATACTTCTGGGCAAACTTCCAGTATTGGGAACCCAGGTTGGGAAGCAGGCTCATGGGGAACATGTCCGTACATCCTGTCAAAGAGAAGCTGTTGACGGCTAATTCCTGTAAGTGGTCTGTAAGAAACAGAGTCTACTTGGCCCCCATTCTGCCTTCCTTTTCTTGGTCCCTTGCCCCTTTTAGGCAATTAACATATAATTCCAAAGATGATTGCAACCTCTTTTTTTTTCTCCACATGGGAAAACTGCCACCAAGAATCACTATTTCTACAAATCATGATACCTGATATACCACACAGCATACTGAGAAACCCACATTACATCTGCCTCTAATTCCAGGTAAAATATCATGACAAAAATCACAGAATCTTTGGCAAATAAAACTCGACAGACACCTGCTCCAAAATTCTCATTTTACAAATGAGAAGGAAAAACAGAGAGGTTAAAATAAATTTGTCCAAAACCAGAGTTTCACTCGCTGGTTTTAATTGTTTCTAGAATTTCATTTTTGTATGCATTCCCCCACAAGGAAGAAAACAAGGAATCATTTTCCTTTCATAAAGAGAGAGAGAGAGAGAGAGAGAGAAAATAAGACAGAAGCAAAGCAACAGAATTTATCTTTATGAAAGCAAATTCTGTAGATATTTTGCCAAAAAGGACACATAGTGAAAATGGATTAGTTCATTTGAGTGGTTTGTGGAAAATATATATTTCCCGAAGCAGGTGGTGCTATCAAAGTGAATAGGGAGAAAAATGTCGTGTATGAAAAATATTTTTTTTAAAATGCTATTTTTCAAGTCAAAAGGGAAATGACACAAAATCCTACCACTGACTCTGACAGCATATTCTAATGGGTTCTGGCTGTATTTTAGAGAAACACACACCCACATACAAACAGAAACAAACATTTCCAAAAAGGATATGTATAGAAAACCCTGGAGGTTTTACATTTGTTAGATAGAAGAAAAAAAGAAAGACAAACGGCCTGCCAGATAATGAGATGAGTGAGCAAGTAAGTCATTGGAAACTCACAAAATGTACTTTTTTGAGACATTTCTAGTACTGTTGATATAAGCAAAGAGACATGGATGGAATAAGAAGCAAACTGTTGCCCCATGGACATTTTAGCAAAATTCTAGAATTCACTTTAAAAAAGTAGCTCCATGGTTTAATGTGTAAATTAGTTTGTTTTTAGTATATATCGATCTTGTCTTCTCTTATTTACCTAAGTTTTTTTTTTTTTTCCTCTAACTAGTAAAATTCAGTTCAATAGGCATTTACTGGACTCCAGCCACAGAATACGATCTGAACTACACAGGACATTATAGGGCATATGTGGAAGTTAGAAATGGTGAGGAAACATGCTAGTTCGTTAGGAGAATTAGCCTATTCCATTAAGTACTAAACTGTATGGTGATTTGTAAGTGCTGGTCCCTGCCCTTCTGAAAGACCATGTAATTTATCATCCTCACTGGGATATTTTTTTTCATCTTTCTATTGAAATATAATCTACATACCAAAAAGTGCATATATCATAATTATACAACCTCATGCCTGTTTCTCCTCCATTCACTGACTTACCAATCTGACTGTTGAGAAAAACCAACCTACCTTTTCCTCTGCCTGGAATGGGTGTTCTATGTAACAACCACAGTAACAGTACCGCTGTCCCACTTCCATTTAGAGAGCTGCTGTTCATAACAGGCACCAAAGCAAGAGCACCCAGAGAGTAGTGGCCAGATTTCATGCCCAGGTGTGCCCTTTTCTAAAATTCTGATTTCTTTTCTGCCCCCCAGTGCCTTTGCTTATGAGTCCCATCTTTACCCAGGAGGCTGCTCCTCACTTATAAGCATATTGAGGACTAACGCATAACTCAGTCTGAGTGAAGCTCCTACTGACTCTGGCACCTCTCCGATGAGTTTCTCCAATTCTTTTAATTTTTACCATACTGTTTAATGCCTAAGTAGATTTCTACATTTTCTGGTCACTGTTGCTTTAAAAGCAATTCCATAACACAGTCTCTAGCAAATAGTAAGTCCTCAATGGTTAAATGCTGTACTTTAATTTGCCTCCAGAGTTAACAATGCAATCTTGCTGGGGCAGGGGGTTTAGGTAGTCTTCCTGACACGTTTGCATAGTGTCCCCCTAATTCCTCCTATAAGTACGACATTGATGTCTATGTGGTGTCTCAAGGCAGAACACTCAGGAACATCACAAATAATTTCCCAAACCTCAAGCCCAGTACATACTCAGGCACAACCTTCTTAGTTACATATCTTAAATCTAGTTTAATGTTTTTTTCACCATCATACTCAATGTCCTTTCCTGGGTCAGTTCAGCAGTTCTACTCTGGACCATTAGAAAAGTTACTTATGCCAGGCACTCCCACACACTTCAATCCATTCTTACCATATTGTAGCCAGAGATGCCCTGTTAAAATGACAGTGAAATTGATCTACAGCTTTGCTAGACACTCCTAATGCGTTCCTCTTTGGTGCTAATTCCGTAGTATGAAATTCAAGATCTTTCATGATATCCTACCCAGAATAGGCATTTACATGTGCAAAGGCTTACCAGATCATGATCAGAAAAGAAAGCTAGCTAAACTTGCTGGTTAACTTATTCTTGGAGGAGGCAGAATGTCAGATTAAAGGGTTTTCTTTCCCAGTTTTTACTTAGCAAGCAGAAACATTCAATTTATGGCAATAAAGGCATTAATTAAGCAGAGCATGGGAAAATGTCAATGAGAATTGACAGCTGTGACTTCTCAGTTAAAATATTAAGTAAAAGTTGCCTGCAATCCTTTCTCCTCCACGCTCTCCTCCTTCTTGCTCCTCCAGTATTTGATTAAATACACTAGAACGAAAACATCAATTCACTCTCGTTAGAGGGCAAGACATTGTGAATTAATGAAGTCAGATCTGTGGGCACTTTGATTCAATTCTATTACTTTCAAGTACTTATGATAACTGGACCTTAATCTTTCCGACATAGAGATCATTAGTATCATTTAGCACATATCATATTGATCACCTAAAGTCATTCGTAACTTACAAATAAATATATATACAAACACACACATTTATATACATATGCATATATATACATACATACATATACATGCATGTTGTGTTTATGGTAAATCTATATTCATAATTATTGCTTAAAGTAATTTTTAATTATATATGTGTTTGTGACTGTGTTTGGGGTTTTCAGAGCTTAACTGTTAACATTTCTTAAAATATTTTGTTTCTTCCTCCTTTCACGGAGGTTTTCTAAACTATGTTATACTCCTCCATCTCTCTATAAAGAAAAAGGATTTTTTTTTAATTCAAATTTTTGTTCTACCTCTTCTCAATTTGGTGGGATATAAATTAAAAGGTTTTACTACAAGGAGTATCAAGTTAAAATAATGATATTTATTGCAAGAGACCTATAATGTGAGTCAAATTGCTTTTGGAGCTCAACGATAAGAGTTTTGAAGCTGTATATTACCTGGATGAAAATCTTGAGAGCAACAATGATACAAGCTTCATTACCTGGTGTCATGCTTATAACAGGGAGGCTTTCGGTTTTAAATGGTATTTATTGAAAGCTAACCAGATTGTGAGCATTTAATTGAATATATCAATTTTCAGGAGACCAGAATTGTTGTGTTTGCTTAGAAGCTTGTTCTAGAGAGCCCCCCGCCCCAATGCTAGAAATATGTAATAATTCTGTGTCTGAAAAAAGCTTCAGGTAAAACGGTAATTTGCTTCTGCAATCATATCAGTTACTCTGGCAAAATGCAACCCCAAATCTCACATGACAGTTTACAAATTAAAACCTGTAGAAATAATTAAAAAAGGAGATATGTACAGGAGTGTTACGTGAAAATGTAAAGCTTCAGCAGCCAGCTCAGCTGAGTGATAACTAGACGTGAGGTACAAACTAATTGTACTTACCTACTCCTCATAGCAAAAACTGCATGCACGGAGGTTCTGCAGTAGGAAGAAAGGGTGTGCACGATATTTTTACTCTCTTAAAGTTTCATGTCATCAAAGAGAACTAGTACTAGGAAAAATTTGACCGCACGGGAGGGAATGCCAATAGTTTGGTATTAAAGAAATTGTTGTGATCTTTTCTATCTTTTCAATAGTTTTACTTTCCCGTGCTTCTTTTGCATCTTACTGACTTATTCAACAAAGGCTGTTAGAGCAACTACCTTGTTTGAAACCCTGCATCATCATCAGTAACTTGTTCCTCCAAATGGATGTCTAATTCACTACAGCCAGACTCTGTATCTTTTTTCTTGTATCCACACTACAGCAATTAGCACATGCCTGGACACATGTTATATACATCCAATAATTATTTGAAAACAAATTAAAGGATAAAAGAGATATAATTTTTCTAATCCTAAAGATTCTCCAAGACACCATCGCTTAGCAGCCACTTAAAATATTTTCATTAAATTTTTTAAAGTAGCTTTTTACTGCAAGTCTAGATACAACCCTTAGTTATCCCAGTGAGATTTTTTTTCATCCCAGGGGCCTGGACCCAACTGGAATAACTGTCAGAAGCGACATTAATTGCCCCCCTTCTTGGCAGCTGGGGTGTGAAAATTGGTGCGGAGAGAGACTGAAATTTCTGTTCATCCCAAGAGGTAACCACCGGGGACCCAATGCAGCCCATTAGGGGGACAGATGTGTGCAGGCAAGTTTCGTATCTGTCTGAACAGCTCCTACAGTCTGGGTAAATAAATACCTTAAATCCCTAGAGCCAACAAACTTCTTCAGGATTTTGTCCTAATCTCATGGAGCCCGATGGTGTCTGGGCCTAAGGCATTTTCTAATTGTGAGTAATTTACCTTGGAAAGCTCAGGAGCCTGCATCTCAGTGAGTATGACCATTCAACCAACGATTCCTGAGTAGAAATGCTCATTCCCACCTTCCTTCCTTTATACAGACCCCTTCCTTTTCCTAGGAACTCTTACCTTGCCTTCAGGAGAAGATAAAGGACACCCATCCAAAGCACAAAGCTGTTCTCAGCCACGTGCTTCCAATGACTACTTCCTCCTCTGAGCTCTTTCAGCCTGACCATCCAGACTGCTTCTCATATATTGCTTGGTACCTTTTGCTGCATTTGTAACATGTCCTTTCTCTGCCTCTCCTCCACCTGTGTCGTAATCATACAGGTTCAGAATTCATATTTCTGTATAGCATCTAGTACAATATAAGAAACACTCAGGGTGCTAGTCCATGGCACGATAGATTAGTTCTAGTTAGTTTGCTTACAACAAGAACTAGGTGTAGGAACACTGATCATTATGCCTCCTACCCTCCTCCATTAGCTATTTGCATATATTTGCACATTTACTAGCTATTCCCTGTTCTGTGATTGCTAGCCCTTTCTTACTAGAGCGACCTTCCTGGAGGCAGAAGCCTTGGTATACGTCTGACAACATATGAGAAGACTCAAAGGGAAAGACCTACTTAAGGAAGCATTCCAAGCTGAGGAAGGACTTGATCAAAGATGTAGGCATATGGAGTGACTAGTTCAGATACAAATAAATATTCAGTCTAAATTTCCAACAACAGAGTGGGTCACACCAGGGAAAGTATAATTTGAGATGCACATAAAGAATCTGGATGACAACTGAGGAGGTGGAGGAAGGAATACCTGTCCTAAGTAGGGGTTTAGACTGCATGACCTTCAAGTCCCCAGTCTGCTGGAGTCCTTGAATTCAAGGTCAGTGTGATGGTTAATTTTATGTGTCAACTCAACTGGGCCATGGACAGCCCAAACATGTGACCAATATTATTCTAATAATGTACAGGAGTGTGTTTTTAGATTAGATTAACATATGAATCAGCAGGCAAAGTAATGTAAATTGTCCTCCATAATGGGGTGTGCCTTATCCAACCAAATGAAGACCTGAATAGAGCAAAAAGTCTGAATGAAGGAACTTTTCCTGCCTGACTGATTGAGCTGGGATATTGGTCTTTTCTGGCCTTTGACCTTGGACAGAAGCATTAGTTCTTCTTGGATCTCCAGCCTGCTAGTTTGTAGACTGGAACCGCCATCATCGGCTCTCCTGGTCCTCAGGCCTTCAGACTCAAACTAGAACTAAACCGTCAGCTCTCCTGGATCTTCAATTTCCCGACTGCAGATCCGAAGGACCTGTCAGCTTCTATAATCATGTAAGCCTATTCCTTATTAATGAACCTCTCTCTCTCTTTATGTGTATATATATATACACACACACACACACACACACACACATGCATATACATATACCTATACGTAGGTATGTATGTGTGCATTATAATATATAATTGTGTGTGTGTGATCCCGCTGGTTCTGTTTCTCTGGAGAACCCTAACACAGTCAGTATTGCCTGTTTTAGAAAGTGCTGCTTTCTGACTGGAAGGGACAAATGCATGGGGAAGCTGGCTTCAGCACCAGGCCAGTCCATCAAACAATGTCTCTAGCCTTCCAACTGGACTCTTTGCTTTACTTGTTCTAAGAAGGAAAATAAGTTTTGTCTTTTACCCGTCTATTCTTACCAATCTATCCTTTGATATTTGGCAAGAGCTGGTCGCTTTTCTTGTGGTCTGACTGGATCTAGAAATAACATGGTTATTTTTGTTTACACATAATAGCAAAGAAGAACTTGAACTTATATGCAATTTAGCCTTATCAAGCCCAGACATATTTGTTTGTGTACAATCAGCACGCCTGAGTGATGTCAGAAGAGCTCTGAAGACAATATATTCTGAGGCCAGAGCTGTTAGTGGGTGGAACCCTCCCAAATAATAAGCACTCTACCTACGGCTGGAACTAGAAGGACTTATTAAGTCCAATACAACCTGCTTTAGTCCACACAGCATGCCATATGACTCAGAAACAAAACCGGAAAGGGGGAATAAGTGAAAGAGAATGGGTTGAACATGAAGGGAATTGCACATTTGTGGGCTCTCTAGAGGCACTCAATTAATAGTTGTTGAATAAATTATAACTTTTGAAATAAAGAATAAAATTACATTTACACATGTATATATGTGTGTGTATATATATATGTATATACACACAGATATAAAGAAAGATGGCATAGTAGAAATACTGCAAATGCATTCACATAGAGGGTTGGTGTTGTTGATGAATTACCCTATGCTGAGATATTCAAGATGCACAAAGACCCCCGTTATGGTCTTGGTCCTTCTCTTTGCTGGTGTTGTCTTCCCTTTGCATTGTCGTGGGCTATACCCTGAACTGTCTTCATTCTACATGTATTCCATCCCATGCACCCTCAATCCAGTCAAAAAGCACACTTTTCAAGCATCCACCATGGTGGCAAAGATTTCTCTCTGAAATTGTTCTCAAAGAGAAAACTACCCATGTATCAGGAACTATATTTCTAGTAAGATTGCTAGCTTTGTTCCAGATTGCCTTTGCACACATGTAGACTAAGAGAAAACAGAGAACAGTGTCCATTAAAAATGAGTACATGCTCTAAAAATGAAATGATCTTTGCCTGTCAATGGTGCTGGCAAAATATAATGTTCTGCTACCTATGGCTTTCTGTCCCAACTTCTCACCTTTAAACATACCCCAGGGGTTGCCAGCTACAGTTAAATGTACTGATGGATGTTTTATAGAGGTTTTATACCTATTTTATATCCACTGCATGAAAGTGACACTGCAAGTGATTAAGGAGATAGAATATTAGGAAACTAAAATTCAGAGTTTGTTCTAAGTGACAGAGTTGCAAAGTAAAGTGTTCTTTCATTCTTTAAACTCATAAGGTAACAAAATATAACCACCCAGTTTGCCTCAATTGCTCAGTTTTCTGTATCAGCAAATTTTGAAATATAGTTTGATTCTTAGGCTTATACCAAGAGATCTGATTGATCAAGTTGCAGTGGGGCCTTGATCATCTGAATTTTAAACAAAATAATCTAGAATATTCTGGAAAAGTAAATATGTAAAACTACACTTTGAGAGCTTTTGAGCCTTGTTTTACTCCCCACACCCTTTTTATTTTGAATTTCTCCTAGGATAAAGTATGGAGAAAAATACCTTTAAATTCGTAACCAAAAGACCTTTGAACTTATTTTTGGAGACTCTAGTATTTAGTCCTAGTTCTTCATTTGCTGACTTTCACTATGAGATATCCCCTTAACCAATCACAGTCTCAGTGTCTTTAATTATAAGGAAATTATAATATCTAGGTTCCATGGTTCCCACATTATTCAGAAAAACAATATTTGTAAAAGTTCTTTGGAAACTGGAAATTTGCTGTATCCAAGCAAGGAAGCATTCAAAATATACCTGTGGTTTACTCTCTGGCCAGTTGGTGCAGTGGGAGGTGGATGGATGGTAAAGATGAGATGAAAACCTTCCCTTAAGGAGCACATAGTCCAGGAGCAGGATACATTAAACAGCCTTGAGATAACAGGATCAATGAATGGCAAAGTGTATCATCCCTAAGGACTGCTAAGAAGGAAGAGAATAATGACTTATGGTAAACAGTGGATTATGTGGGAGGACATGGTAAAGGAACTGGGCTATAAGCGGGCCTTCAAAAATGGGTATTAAGGAGGGCACGTACTGCATGGAGCACTGGGTGTTATATGCAAACAATGCCTCTTGGAACACCACATCAAAAACTAATGATGGGGGTGCCTGGGTGGATCAGTCGGTTAAGTGTCTGCATTCGGCTCAGGTCACGATCCCACAGTCCTGGGATCGAGCCCCGCATCGGGCTCCCTACTCGGCGGGAAGCCTGCTTCTCCCTCTCCCACTCCCCCTGCTTGTGTTCCCTCTCTTGCTGTCTCTCTCTCTGTTACATAAATAAATAAAATTAAAATAATAATAATTAAAAAAAAAACTAATGATGTACTGTATGGTGACTAACATAATAAAACAAAACAAAACAAACAAAAAACAGAAAAAGGGTGCACTTATTGTTAAATAGAGTGTTGGTGGAGAAATTCCAGGTGGAAGAGAAAGGGTGGAAAGGCCCAGAGATGGGAAACAGCACCTCAGGGAGCACAGGAAGGGAAAGAAATGGCAAGAGATGGTTTGAATCTCAGGAAACCAGAAAGCTTATCCCATTTAGGTCTTTACTTTGAATGGATTCAGGCTGTACCCAAGTCTGCAACACTACCTTATCTGTTTGATTGATCGACATGCTAAAAGTCACAATCAATATTTATAAATCTCTTCAGTACCAACTTTTATAGCAATATAATACACCATCCACAGAAACCCTCCCATCAAGATGGAGTTAAATATGGCCCCATTAACATCATGGATTTATTGACCCATTGATACGTTTAAAAGGTCTCCATTGTAAAATTAGTGAATACATAAACAGTATAAGCTGAAGGAAAGGACAAACAGATTTTAGAACAACACTACTGTCCTTGTTATTGGATTCACATGCTTTTTTTCCCCAACATGTCCCTTTTTTTTCCTTGTAAGTTCTTTTCATTATCTCTAAACTTTTTTTGAATATAATTTTCTGGCAGAAATGGAAAAAGAAACTCCAGTCAGACATCTTAAACACCTTTTGTACTTTTCTGTACTTTACACAAGAGCACAGAGGGATATTTTTTCTACTTTGAGCATTATGATTTAATAGACTTTTTAAATAGAATGTCAGAAACAAAAGAATAATTTTAGTACAATGGCATGAAAACCAAATGTATGGATTGATCCTCTGATAGGCTATTTACTCTCCATCTCCTTCTCATGTACTTTTTAAGTGATTCATGTAAGTGGCCAGAATGTTAGAGACCCAAGTTCCCTACTTATCAAACTGAATGGACAGGAAGCTAGCTCTCAGCCCTCCTGCCTCAACAATCCAAATGGTGACATGTATGAAAGCACATTGATGACTATTTCAGAATCATTTATTGTTTTTAATTCCCAAAAGAGAAAGCAAGTTTTTACTGACTGTCAGCAGGATGGAAGGCACTAGATTAATGGGCACCGAGGACCTGTAAAAGAGGCAAAAGCTTTGAGGACTTGAGATCTGCTTGCAAAATGCAAGGTAGACAGTTTCTTCTTGAGCCTTATCACATTAATTCCCATTGAACAAAGGACTTCTGAAAAGATGTTCGCCTGAGAGTAAAGAGCTGTAGGCTGGTGTGAGGAGATTGGGACTCAAGTTTGGAATCCCAGTCACTTTACATTTCTCTGCCTTGTTTTCCTTATGGATAGAGTGAAGTGCCCATGTCAGAAGATATCCAAATGAAGTTTCAGGGTAAATTTAACACTGTGACTATGCTGGTTATTAGGCTATTGCCTCTCAGCTCTAAACGCATCTTCTTCTTCCGAGTGAGACCTAGGCTGGAGGAGGAAGAGGCTCTTACGTGTATTTTTGTTCATAGATGCTTCTTAGTCCGGCAGTTCTGTTTGGGTCCAAAGGCAGATGAATCCAATTTGAGAAATTTTATCTCCACTCCCAGGACCAGCCCCATGGTGCCTCTTCAGAGGACTATGTCCCAGCCTTACCGGGGCCCTCCTTCCAGCTTCTGAGGCAGCAGCTGGGCAGCGTTCCCTCCTCAGAAGCCTGGTAACAGCTCTGTGCCTTCCTCCAATTGTCTAATGACTCCAAACTCTTTTCCTGGGGCCCAGGAGTGGAAGCTACTTCCTGCAGTATCTACTTCTGTGTCACCTCTGGGATCCCTTCTTATCTTTGCAGTTCTTGCCAACATTTCTTTAACTTGTGACACTACACTCTACTGTTGAAATCATTGGTGTGCTTTTGGTTTTCTTAACTGGAGCCTGATAAATTCAGTGGCTAAAAACAAGTTAGAACATTTATAATATTAGTAATATTTTCAAACTAGCTATGTTTCTTCTTCTCCAGGATTCTGAGCCTCCATCCCCTTCCCTATGAGCATTCTTTCTATAAGATGTTATTTGAGCAGAGACCCATTCTCTTGGACCATCAATATCCCACATGGATCTCTGCCAGTGAGGTCTATCCATTGCTTGAGTTCTCATAATATAAGAAGCTTCCTTCTGTACCATGGAAGCAGGTCAAATGGTCTTAGTAGGAAGACTTCTAGTAGGTTAAATCATAATTACTCTCAAATCAGGTCCAACAGGAGCCTTAATCTCTTTCCACTTAATAGTGGTAGACTTATAGATTAGAGCTGTTTTGCTGTGGGCTGACATTTGCAGGCAAAATTAACTGGGTGTCCATTATATCCAGAGCCAGGACTTAATGTGCAGCAGTCAGCCACCCTGCCTTACTGCAAAACAAAAGTTTTCTGAAATAATTGGCTTCTTGCTGCAGTCCTGCCACAACAGGTAGATAGGCAGCCATATGGGAATTGGTAAGCTTGGGAACACAGATACTCCCCTCCTCATGTGGCATTATTCATGTGCCCTGAACCTTCCATTCTGAATGTTGGGTGATAGTTCAAGAAGATAATGGCCTCTGCCCAGGATATGAATTCCTAGAGGACAAGAGAAGGCAGCACTGGGACTTCATTATAAGTTGGTCCTCTTGTAAGTTGTTGCAGCATGGAATTGGGAAAACCTCCCACAAAACTGACTGGAAGTTTAGTTCATAGCTTGTATCCATGTTAAAAACACACCACAACTTGATTCATTTCTATAGTCAGTGTGTAACTAAATACAAAACAAGGGGGTGTATATCCTGAATTATCTCAATGTCAATGTTATTTTCTATTAACTTCATAAACCATTATCATGGCTATAAATTTATTTATGATGGTGCACTTTTAAGAATCTGCCTCAGGAATTGGAGGGGCAAATATTGTTTGTTAGGTGACATATCCAAATATTAAATTCAAAGAACCTGGTTGACATATCCATCTAAGTTTTCCTGGATATACAAATCTAGTCAAGGAGACAATAATAAAACATTGAAAGTTAATCACAATTTAAATAGGACTAAATATCTGGCATGGGCCCGACTTTACCAAAAGGGCTCACATTCAGCACACTGAGTTTTTGAAAGAATTCCTTGAAAAAAGAGTTTTGTTGCATTTGGAAGAAAATTTTCTGAAACATCATACTCCTTGCTGGTTTGCAAGACAGTTCGTTTCTCCTATGTCTTAAATACTCTAATAGATTATAAATTCCTTGATAGAAGTGGCACTAGGATTAAAGTAAAAGAACCAGGAGGTCATCCTTTTCCACCTACCCTTATATGAGCATTTGGCCCTCTACTTTCCCTTCAATTAAAGATCATTTAGGATCAGCTTGAATACCGTCCTACTAGGGAATTCACTAACCAATAAGGAAAACCATCCAGGTTAATTTTGCTTTCAAAACGAGAGCACCTAATCTTTTTTTTGTATCAGAATTCCATTTTAATGCAGTCATGAAATATCCCTGAAACCTTTCTTCAAAGCTGAACATCTAGTCTATTTTGGTTTCTTTGACATGCTATGCTCGAATATTCTTTGGCATCCTGGTCTTTTTTCTTCGGGGTAACTTCCTGTTTGCTAGTATCTATATTTATTTGTCACACCCTAAATTTAACATAAGCAAATGATACTACAAACAACACTAACTGTGATTTATTAAAAACTGACTATATGTTGGTTACTATTCTCTCAAGTTTACATTATTTCCCAAAGGCCATGAACTAAGTGTCTGGGTCCTTATTTTAAGAGATAAGGTGGAGAAGCAAGATGGCAGAGGAGTAGGAGACCTAAATTTCATCTGGTCCCAGGAATTCAGCTAGATAAGGATCAAACCATTCTGAAGACCTACGAACTCAACAGGAGATAGAAAGAAAAGAATAGCAGCAACTCTCTGAACAGAAAAGCGACCACTTTCTGGAAGGGAGGACGTGCGGAGAAGTGAATCGGAGGAGATATACGGGAGGATAGACAGCACAGGAGGGGGCCTCCGTCAGCTGCTATTGGCAAATGATAGAGCAGCGGAGCACAAAATTGGAAATTTAAGAAGTCAGCTCCACTGAAGGACATCACTCCAGTGGCTAAGCAGGGGGTGCAACCCTCGCTGGGACAGTGTGGTCTCAGGATCCTCGGGGTCACAGAAACACTGGGGGTGCCTGAGTGTGGCAGAGCTCCCAGGTATCAGAGCGGGTAAGCCAGCTGCAGAGATGGAGCCGAGGAGCGGGCTCTCAGCTCGGGGTTGTCATAAACCGTGATCCACGGCACAGTCGGGTCACTGCTCCTCCAGCAGGGACCCAACAAGCGGCAGATCCGGGGAGACTCCGCTTCCTCCCACCGGAGGAGCGATGTGGGAGCACACTGTAGGGATCTGCTGGATTTGGGGACTCCACACAGGGTCGTGTGCCAGAGATAGAAACGCTTGGTCACAGGCCGGGTGAGCACGGAATGCGGCCGGAGACCGGGGAGATGTGAGTGACTGCTTTTCTCTGGGGCTCACTGAAGAGTGGGGCCCCAGTTCTCAGCTCCTCTGCAGCGGAGATTAGGAGGCCGCCATTTTCAATCTGGACCTCCAAAACTGTACAGAAAGCTGCAGAGAACAAAAGCTACCAGAGTAAATCCGAGCAGATTACTTAGCCCAGACCAGGAAAGGGCGGGGCAATTCCACCTCCGGCAAAGACATTTGAGAACCACGGCAACGACATTTGGGAACCACGGCAACAGGCCCCTCCCCCAGAAGATTAGTAAGAACAGCCAGCCAAGACCAAGTTTACCAATCAATGACAAAGGCAGAATTCCAGTGCTAGGGGAATACCGCACATAGAATTTATGGCTTTTTTTCCCCCTGATTCTTTAGCCTTTCAAAGTTAATTTTTTTACTTTTCTTTTTTTTCTTTTTCCCTTTTTCAACCAACATCTTATCAATCCCTTTTTTAAAAATCTTTTTTATTTTTCATTTTTAGAGTCATGTTCTATCCCTTCATAGTAGCTAACCTTATTTTTGGTATATATATATATATATATATATATATATATATATATATATATAAGTTATTCTCTCTTTAAACTTTGGGATACAGTTTCTTCTAACAGACCAAAATATACCCTAAACCTCTAGTGTATGGCTTTGTTCTAGTCTCCTGCCTGATCACATTCTCTTCAATTTTTTTTTAATTCCTCCTCTTTCTTTTTTCAAACATCTTATAAATTCCTTTTGTAAAATCTTCTATAATTTTCATCTTTACAGTCATATTCCAACCCTTCATCGTATTTACCCTTATTTTTGTACATATATAACTTTTTCTTTCTTAAAATTTTAGGAGGCACTTTTTTCTAACAGACCAAAATACGCCCGAAATTTAGTGTGTGGCATTGATTTATGCACCAGCCTGATATTTGATCATATTCTTTTTTTAAAATCTTTTTCTTGGGACGCCTGCGTGGCTCAGTTGGTTAAGCGGCTGCCTTCGGCCTGGGTCATGATCCCAGGGTCCTGGGATCGAGTCCCACATCGGGCTCCTTGCTCAGCAGGGAGCCTGCTTCTCCCCCTCTCTCTCTCTCTGCTTGTGCTCTCTCTGTCAAATAAATAAAATCTTTAAAAAAAAATCTTTTTTCTTTTTCTTTTTTCTTTCTTTCCCTTTCTTTTCCCCTGGTTTCAGGTCTCCTCTGATTTCTTTAGTGTATATTTTTCTGGGGTCGTTGTTACCCTGTTAGCCTTTATTCTCTAATTCATCTATTGTCTTCTGGACAAAATGACAAGACAGAAAAAAATCACCTCAAAAAAAAGAACAAGAAGCTGTACCAAATGTCAGGGACCTAATCAATATGGACATTAGTAAGATGTTGGAACTAGAGTTCAGAATGACGATTTTAAAGATACTAGCCGGGCTTGAAAAAAGCATGGAAGATATTAGAGAAACCCTCTCTGGAGAACTAAAAGAAATAAAATCTAACCAAGTCAAAATCAAAAAGGCTATTAATGAGGTGCAATCTAAAATGGAGGCTCTGATAGGATAAATGCAGCAGAAGAGACAATTAGTGACATAGAAGACCAAATGATGGAAAATAAAGAAGCTGACCAAAAGGAGATAAACAACTACTGGATCACGAGGGCAGAATTCGAGAGATAAGTGATACCATAGACAAAACAATATTAGAATAACTGGAATCACAGAAGAAAAAGAAAGAGAGAGGGGCAGAAGGTATACTGGAGCAAATTATAGCAGAGAACTTCCTTAATTTGGGGAAGGAAACATCAAAATCCAGGAGAAACAGAGAACCCCCCTCAAAATCAATAAAAATAGGTCAACACCCCAACATCTAATAGTAAAACTTATGAGTCTCAGAGACAAAGAAAAAATCCTAAAAGCATCCTGGCACAAGAGATCTGTAACCTACAATGGTAGAAACATTAGACTGGCAACAGACCTATCCACAGAGACCTGGAAGACCAGAAAGGACTGGCATGATATATTCAGAGCACTAAATGAGAAAAATATGCAGCCAAGAATACTATATCCAGCTAGGCTGTCATTGAAAATAGAAGGAGAGATAAAAAGCTTCCAGGACAAACAAAAACTAAAGGAATTTGCAAACATGAAACCAGCCCTAAAGAAATACTGAAAGGGGTCCCCTAAGCAAAGAGAGAGCCTAAAAGTAACAGACCAGAAAGGAACACAGACAATATACAGTAACAGTCACCTTACAGGCAATACAATGGCACTAAATTCATATTTTTCAATAGTAACCATGAATGTAAATAGGCTAAATGCCCCCATCAAAAGAAACAGGCTATCAGAATGGATAAAAAAAAAAGACCCATCGATATGCTGTCTGCAAGAGACTCATTTTAGACCCAAAGACACCTCAAGTTTGAAAGTGAGGGGATGAAAAATGATTTACCATGCTAAAGGACACCAAAAGAAAGCTGTGATGGCAATCCTTATATCAGACAAATTAGATTTTAAACCACAGACTATAATAAGAGATGAGGAAGGACCCTATATCCTACTAACAGGTTCAATCCAACAAGAAGATCTAACAATTGTAAACATCTATGCCCCTAACATGGGAGCAGCCAATTATATAGGCCAATTAATAACAAAAGCAAAGAAACACATTGACAACAATACAATAATAGTGAGGGACTTTAACACCACCCTCAATGAAATGGACAGATCTTCCAAGCAAAAGATCAACAAGGAAATAAAGACTTTAAATGACACAATGGACCAAATGGACTTCACAGATATATTCAAAACATTCCATCCCAAAGCAACAGAATACACATTCTTCTCTAGTGCCCATGGAACATTCTCCAGAATAGATCACATCCTAGGTCACAAATCAGCTCTCAACCGGTACCAAAAGCCTGGGATCATTCCCTGCATATGTTCAGACCACAATGCTTTGAAACTAGAACTCAATCACAAGAGGAAAGTCAGAAAGAACTCAAATACATGGAGGCTAAAGAGCATCCTACTAAAGAATGAATGGGTCAACTAGGAAATTAAAGAAGAATTAAAAACATTCATGGAAACCAATGAAAATGAAAACACAACTGTTCAAAATCTTTGGGATGCAGCAAAGGCAGTCCTAAAAGGAAAGTATATAGCAATACAAGCCTTTCTCAAGAAACAAGAAAGGTCTCAAATACACAACTTAACCCTACACCTAAAGAAGCTGGAGAAAGAACAGCAAATAAAGCCTAAACCCGGCAGGAGAAGAGAAATAATAAAGAACAGAGCAGAAATCAATGAAATAGAAACCAAAAAAACAGTAGAACAGATCAACGAAACTAGGAGCTGTTTTTTTGAAAGAATTAATAAGATTGAGAAACCCCTGGCCAGACTTATGAAAAAGGAAAGAGAAATGACCCAAATAAATAAAATCATGAATGAAAGATGAGAGGTCACAACCAACACCAAAGAATTACAAACAATTATCAGAACATATTATGAGCAACTATGCCAGCAAATTAGATAATCTGGAAGAAATGGATGCATTCCTAGAGATGTATCAACTACCAGAACTGAACCAGGAAAAAATAGAAAACCTGAACAGACCTAAAACCACTAAGGAAATTGAAGCAGTCATCAAAAATCTCCCAACAAACAAAAGCCCAGGGCCAGATGGCTTCCCAGGGGAATTCTATCAAACATTTATAGAAGAATTAATACCTATTCTTCTGAAACTGTTCCAAAAAACATAAATGGAAGGAAAACTTCCAAACTCGTTTTATAAGGCCACCATTACCTTGATCCCAAAACCAGACAAAGACCCCATCAAAAAGGAGAATTACAGACCAATATCCTTGATGAACATGGATGCAAAAATTCTCACCAAAGTACTAGCCAATAGGATCCGACAGTACATTAAAAGGATTATCCACCATGACCAAGTGGGATTTATCCCTGGGCTACAAGGTTGGTTCAACATCTGCAAATCAATCAATGTGATACAATACATTAATAAAAGAAAGAACAAGAACCATATGATCCTCTCAATAGATGCAGAAAAAGCATTTGACAAAGTACAGCATCCTTTCTTGATCAAAACTCTTCAGAGTACAGGGATAGAGGGTACATACCTCAATATCATAAAAGCCATCTATGAAAAACCCACAATGAGTATCATTCTCAACGGGGAAAAACTGAGAACTTTCCCCCTAAGGTCAGGAACACGGCATGGATGTCCACTATCAGCACTGCTATTCAACATAGTATTAGAAGTCCTAGCCACAGCAATCAGACAACAAAAAGAAATAAAATGCATCTGAATTGGCAAAGAAGAAGTCAAACTCTCATTCTTGGCAGATGATATGATACTTTATGTGGAAAACTCAAAAGACTCCACCCCAAAACTGCCAGAACTCATACAGGAATTCAGTAAAGTGGCAGGATATAAAATCAATGCAAAGAAATCAGTGGCATTCCTATACACCAACACGACAGAAGAAAGAGAAATTAAGGAGTCGAACCCATTTACAACTGTACCCCAAACCATAAGATACCTAGGAATAAATCTAACCAAAGAAGCAAAGAACCTGTATTCAGAAAACTATAAAATCCTCATGAAAGAAATTGAGGTAGACACAAAGAAATGGAAAAAACGTTCCATGCTCATGGATTGGAAGAACAAATATTGTGAAGATGTCAATGCTACCTAGAGCAATCTATACATTCAATGCAATCCCCATCAAAATACCATCCACTTTTTTCAAAGAAATGGAACAAATCATCCTAAAATTTGTATGGAACCAGAAAAGACCCCGAATAGCCAGAGGAATGTTGGGAAAAAGAAAAAAAAGCTGGTGGCATCACAATTCTGGACTTCCAGCTCTAATACAAAGCTGTCATCATCAAGACAGCATGGTACTGGCACAAAAACAGACACATAGATCAATGGAACAGAACAGAGAGCGCAGAAATGGACCCTCAACCCTATGGTCAACTAATCTTTGACAAAGTAGGAAAGAACATCCAATGGAAAAAAGACAGTCTCTTCAACAAATGGTGTTGGGAAAATTGGACAGCCACATGCAGAAGAATGAAACTGAACCATTTTCTTACACCACATACAAAAATAGACTCAAAATGGTTGAAAGACCTAAATGTGAGATAGGAGTCCATCAAAATCCAAAGGAGAACACAGGCAGCAACCTCTTCAACCTCAGCCACAGCAACTTCTTCCTAGAAACATCGCCAAAGGCAAGGGAAGCAAGGGCAAAAATGAACTACTGGGATTTCATCAAGATAAAAAGCTTTTGCACAGCAAAAGAAACAGTCCACAAAACCAAAAGACAACCGACAGAATGGGAGAAGATATTTGCAAATGACATATCAGATAAAGGGCTAGTATCCAAAATCTATAAAGAACTTCTTAAAGTCAACATCCAAAGAACAAATGATCCAATCAAGAAATGGGCAGAAGACAGGAACAGACATTTTTCCAAAGAAGACATCAAAATGGCCAACAGATACATGAAAAAGTGCTCAACATCGCTCGGCATCAGGGAAATCCAAATCAAAACCTCAATGAGATACCACCGCATATCAGTCAGAATGGCTAAAATTAACAAGTCAGGAAATGACAGATGTTGGTGGGGATGCGGAGAAAGGGGAACCCTCCTACACTGTTGGTGGGAATGCAAGCTGGTGCAGCCACTCTGGAAAACAGTATGGAGGTTCCTCAAAAAGTTGAAAATAGAGCTGCCCTATGACCCAGCAATTGTACTACTAGGCATTTACCCCAAAGATTCAAATGTAGTGATCTGAAGGGGTACGTGCACCCTGATATTTATAGCAGCAATGTCCACAATAGCCAAACTATGGAAAGAGCCAAGATGTCCATCAACACCTGAATGGATACAGAAAATGTGGTGTATATATATATACACACATACATGCACACACAATGGACTATTATGCAGCCATCAAAAGGAATGAAATCTTGCCATTTGCAATGACGTGAATGGAACTGGAGGGTATTACGCTGAGCGAAATAAGTCAATCAGAGAAAGACATGTATCATATGATCTCACTGATATGCGGAATTCTTAATCTCAGGAAACAAACTGAGGGTTCTGGAGTGGTGGGGGGTGGGAGGGATGGGGTGGCTGGGTGATAGACATTGGGGAGGGTATGTGCTATGGTGAGTGCTGTGAACTGTGTAAGACTGTTGAATCAAAGACCTGTACCTCTGAAACAAGTAATACATTATATGTTAAAAAAAAAAAAAAAAAAGATGGAAGGGAGAAATGAAGGGGAGAATCAGAGGGAGAGATGAACCATGAGAGATTATGGACTCTGAGAAACAGATTAAGGGTTCTAGAGCGGAGAGGGTGGGGAGATGGGTTAGCCTGGTGATGGGTATTAAAGAGGGCACGTATTGAATGGAGCACTGGGTATTATATGCAAACAATGAATCATGGAACACTACATCAAAAACTAATGATGTAATGTATGGTTATTAATATAACATAATATAATAAAATTAAAAAAGAGAGAGAGATGAGAGACATGCAGTTAAGCACATGGCCCAAGCCCAGTTAATGGACAAAGTAATGTTGAAGCCAGGACCATGTGACTCTGAAGCTCATGCAGGTCCTAGAACTGGGCACACTCTCTCTGTGGGTGTAGCCTAACTTCTAAGCATACATTACTCATTTTCATACCCTCACAGCACCTGGCTCAATGCTTTGAATAATATTTCTTCTTTGTGGAATAAATGAATGAATGGATGAATGTGTGAATGAATAACAGTGATAGCAAAAGCTCCTTCTTCAAGGCCACAGGCATATAGAAGAAATTTCAAAGGTACTTAAACAAACACACAAAGAAAAGACTATCTTTATTACTGTCTTTCCTCCCAAATTCCATATGCAACTGCCTAGCTTATATCTCTATCTAAACATATATAAACTCAACTCATAATTTTCCCCAAACCTCTTTTGCCTGTCCCCTCATTCTGTGTCCCTCACCATTGGTTTATTTACATCTAACCTGTCAGCCTGTCCTCTGCCCACATCCATCACATTCCAGGATGGGTCATCCCCCTTGGATAACAACAATGGCTCTAACTGGCCCCCCTCTGCTTCCTTGCTCTGCCCTGGATTCTCATAAAAGTGATTATTTTTAAATGTAAATTTGATCTTGCCACACCCCTTTAATAGCTGCAGTGACTCTGTAGTGTGACTCCAAACCTTTTACCTAGTGCTGTGGCCCTGTACCTCCCTTCAAGATTGCCTGATGTACTCAGGCTCTCCCCTGCTGCTCTTTAAATGTCTCCCTTTATCCATTCCTCCCTCTGTCAAGCTCACTCCAACCCAGGGACTGAGAAGCTCTCTCCCTGTATTTACCCTTCTTTGGTTTTTAACTTGCCAACTCCTCAATGAAACTTTTCTGGATAGCCCCATCTAAAATAATTTTTCTATTATTCTCTCTTTTTTTTCAATCTATAGTCCTTTTTAACTATTGTGTGTGGGGGGAAGGTTATCCATGTGTGCTTGCTATTTGTTTGTCTCATCTATTAGAATGTGAGCTTTAACCAGAGAGGAATTGTATCCAAATCTCCACATATGTTAATATATACTAGACCACTTTTAAAATTTTTTGTATGGAGAGATCTACCCTGATACAATTGCTGAAGTGTAGGCTCTGCCCATTCTAGGGTCCATTTGTTCTCCAACAGAGTACTGAGTGTAGAAGAATGTTCAATATTTTTTTTTCTAAAATTCTTTAACTTCTACATCCACATTAGAGTGCCTCATCTTCGTAAGCTTTGCCTGATGCTGCTATTGCCTCTGGTCCCTTGTCACCTCCTTTGTTGTAGCACTATATAGGTAGCCTCTATAGTGCCTACCCTCAGAAAAGGCAGGGCCCTCAGAGCAGTACCTGACTCCCACAGTTATGACCTACACTGAGGTCACTTCTAAGCCCAGAACCCCTGGAAAGCTGAGTCACCTTCACTCCCCTGGAAAAAGCAAGATGGTTCCCCTCAGATGCTATCCCTTTTATCTCCCTACCTCTTACCATTTCTATTCACCTCAAGATTTCCCCTGCACTCTGTCTGCTGTGTTCTGGGTCCCGTGGGGTAGGCAGACTCAACTCCCTTCCTTTTATTGGTCATCCTAAATAAATATCCATAATTTTAATGTATCCATGTTAATTGGCTCACGTATGTTGAAGGCAGTAACAAGTTAATTGCTAAGTAACGAGATAACACTTTAATAGGATTTATCTTTTCCAGATAGTGTCACAACCCAAAGTTTAATAATACACATTTTGGATATCCATGGGTAGAGAAATTTTGGCAATAAGATCTTTGATTAAGCCAGAAATACCATCTCACTGTCTCCACCTAATTTACCTATGCCCAGGACCACATGTGGAACTTCATTCTTTGCCTATTTATGTAGAGAAGATGGAACTGTGTGCTTAATTTGCTTAATTTTTATACTAGAAATTCATATACATAAAAGGAAAATTGTATCCAGAGAATGAATAAAAAAATTATTTAGAGCTTGAAGTAAATTAGTGTTTTCTGGAACCAGTGTTGAGAAGAGGACACTTTTGGAAGCACCTCAGCAGATAGTTCTTTAAGTTAAGGTTTTTTTTCATTCCAAAAGAGAGGTTTATGATAATAGAATTGAGCTGGAATACAATGTTGCATGCTCTGCTCTCTTCTGAAAACGAATCATGTCATCTAGATGAAGGATCACCAACTTATATGTAGATAAGTCAAAGGCAAATGAAGAGTCAGTCTTGATTCAAGATCAAGTGAGGTCCACTTTTAGCTCCACCAAGTAAACACTCGATGACCTGTAAAACTACAAAATGCATTCCCTATAGAAGCCAAATAAAGGCTGAATTGTTTCATTCATATGCAGAAAATGCATATTATCACTAACAGCTTTAACTAAGCAATGGAATGACTATATTTGGATTTATATAAACCTCAGGCTCAAAGCTTATGAATGTGTATATTTTCCCTCCATCTCTCTCTCCCTCTCTCTTTTTCTCTCTCAACAGATGACCTGAGTTAAGCAGCAAGTTATCCTGACATTTCACTTATCTTTCCACTCATTTTCTTTGCCAGAAAGGGATTTGCCACACTTGCAGCAACAAAGGCAAAAACCATCTTATCCTCCTGTTTCTTGTGGCATCCCTAGGGGAAATGTGTGAACATGGTCAAATGTTTGAGCTTCTTGAGCTGATAGGGAAAAGAAAGAAAGGAATGTGTCTTTCAGAAGTCAGGGATTGTAGGAAACCCTTTAGCTACTGTTGCGTTGCAGAGGATAGTGGGGAAGTGAGATGCATGCAAAGCCACATCAACAGGGGAGAAATGACATGTGCCAATAAAATACCTAAAAGCAACAGCACTTACACATGTTTTAAAAGGTCTGAAAATGACTGCTTTTTTCAACCTTAGGAAATTTTACCTCGCGTATCATTAGAGACTTAAACAATGTTATGTGTGAAATGAATATTGCTCATATTCTTTAGTAAAGAAAAATGATGACAAACGTATCACACTTACACATACTTCTTCAAAAACTGAAAAAAAAAAACCACTATGTGAAGGAAGAGGTTGTAACTATTAAATCCATTAGAAAATTCAGCTATTTAAAATTTATGTAAGTTTTGGGGCAGCTGGGTGACTCAGTCAGTTCAGCATCTGCCTTTGGCTCAGGTCATGATCTCAGGGTCCTGAGATCAAGCCCAGTCCCTGCTCAGCAGGGAGTCTGCTTCTCCTTTTCCCTCTCCCTCCAACCCTCCCCACTGCTTGTGCTCTCTCTCTCTCAAATAAATAAAGTCTTAAAAAAAATTTATACAAGTTTTTAATTTCACATAGGTATGAGACTCAAGTAGAATATTGATACTCTAACATTTAATCAAAATTTAAGTTTTTACTTAAATGCTGTTTAAGTAAAATCTTTGTTAGATATGTCGACATAGTCACAGTGCAACTTGATAACAACTTACTGTAGTGAAAAACTAATACTACCTAGTTATCTACAGCAACAATTACATATTGTTGTGTTTCTCATTTCAACTATTTATGTTTTATTTCTGTCTAACTTATAAGTCCCCATTCTGTTTAAATCACTTCTGGTGATAGTTTAGTTGTCTATATGGCATCTTTTAGGTAATCTACAGTCTGTACTAGTGGTTTATTGATTTCTCCCATGCCTTAGTACAGACTTAGAAATACAAATGTAAACAGAATTAGAATTCACCATGCATGAGGTTGCTAATTATTTGGGCTTCCTAGAAATGGATATTAATAAGTTTTAATTTATTTATCCATGACATGTCTATAATGTGCTAATCATATGAAACATTAAAACGCTACTGATTTAAAGACATTAAATTCAAATTGACACACTTTTGCTGTTGGATTTATTCATTTTAACTTTTCAGAAGAGGAGTCTGAGTGATTGTTTTTCACACATCTCCCTCTCTCATCCTGGGCTTTGACCAAGATTGAGTAAAAGCTGGAGCATAGAGAATCGAACTCAAAAACTGTTTGTGATTCTTATAGGAAAGATCCAGTGTCTAAAATTGCAAATCATATTTTAAAAAATGTTTTTGCAAAATGTCCAAGGCAGCTGCTAGACCAAACAGAGATGATCAAGTTTGAAATTTTCTTTTTTTTTAAAAAAACATATGATGAAATTCAGTAACTTTTTAAATTCATGGTCTAAAGGATACTTTTATCTTCTTAGGAGTCATCTTTATAAAGAGATGTAAAAGCACTGGCATTACAATCAATGTGGTAACAGCGACTTCAGATAAACCATCAGACACCGAGTGATGGGGCCCCTATAAATTCTTCTGGACAATTAAGTGGCCAGGCAGTATGACCAATATACTAAGAGTCTAGCTAGATATAAACTTGAAATTCAGGAGATTTTGAGTTACTTTCTATACTAACTGCATAAAAATTTTAAGTCTATTCTAAAAGGAAATTATGATTTTAAGCTAACATGTAGCAATGAGATAAAGTGAATTATTTGTTTTATTAGATGATTGCAGAGAGGTTAATCAATACAATATTTATCTCATGGGTTTCATTTTCCAGAGTGGTGGTTATGGTGAATAAATAAACTATAAAATTCACTTAACATTAACCAAATAACCATCAATCAGTCAATATTTACTAAGTAGTATTTTGTAAGACTCTATACTAAGTACCATGAGGGATATGAATAAATAGTAAAGGCCTTAAGTAGTAAAGTCCTGGGCAAAGACAGGAACTCCATGGGCCTAATGTGACATGCCCACATGGAGTCTGCTCTCTCATCTAGACCTGCTCTGGATTCTGGAGACCCTGGAATTCCCTTTCTAAATGGCCCTAAGTCCACTTCCAGGGACTGCATGGGTTTTTTTTCCCCAGGGCTGCTGCCAGAGGCTGGATAGCATCTTTGGTGCGCAAACCTCTAGATCTGAAAGGTAGCCAAGGGGCATTTAAGAGGAAGGTTTCTAAGAGGGCAGGCATGCAGACTGGGAGGTTCTCTTTCAGCATGATACTGAGGATGGGAAGAAAAGACAGGTGAGATGAGAAACCCGCTTTCCCTACACCTTCACATTTAGACAGAGCTCTGAGGAGTCAGAATTTTAAATCCTATTTAGCCTTCCAGGTTATTATGAAGGTACATTTGTCAAGGTAAGTTATAACAATGTATTAAATATTTCGTTAGTCTTACTTATAACTTTTAAATATTAGTACAAGAATATGTGGTGCCCTTGCCCTTGATCAATAAAATGTTTAGGATGAGCTAAAAGAATTGTCACTGTCTACAAGAAGTTTACATTTAAGGAGATGAAATAAAATACATAAAATATTTACTCTGCTTCTGAAGGAGAATAAAATCAGAGTTCTTTAAACCCAGACTGTTATATACCCATTTATTCTTATTTTTTCAGCATAGCTCAAGCATTTTTAACATGTAATGTAGCTTACTTAGGTCCTGAAGGAATACTTTGTTCAGGGGACTGGTTCCTCCTGGTTTTTTTTTTTTTTGACGATATTCCAGGATTAGTTCAACATCATGTCTTTAGAATATGCAGTGTTAAGTTTGTGTGGAGGTGTGTGTATGCGTTAACATAAAAATCTAAATTCTTTCAGGAGTTTGAAAAATGACGGCTGGAGGAATAGAGATCTATAGTGAGTATCTTGGCTGAACACATTAAATATATAAAATTCATATTTGTTATTAGATTGTCTTAGTTTTATCAGTATATATAAAAAAGTAATTAAACATACTGAATTCAAGCAGTGTCTATAGCTTTTGAATGATTTCATAATATGGTCTAACTACTTTTGATATTAAAAGAAAAGAAAGAAAGAATGAAATATCATTGAAATCTTATACCTTGGATATGGTCACTGACCCACAGCATGAGCAAATATCATTTTCTATATGAACTTCTTAGAACAGACTTTATTATGCAGAGCATGTGCTACAACTTATTTTTACACAATAGAGGGAAACAGAACTAAAGGTAATAGATTTTGCTTTTTAAATTTTTTTCATTATAAAAAATGTATTTAAATCAAATGGGTCTAACATTCAACTGTCTCCTAATGCCTTTACCTAGTAGACCAGCTGTTCAGGCCTCTTAGGTAAATAACTAAATGTTTTTAAAAACCATGTAAATACATACTTAACCAATAGACTGGAACAAATAGAGCCTCAATGGGCCATTTGGAGCTTGGGACAATTGGAAGATTATTGAGTTGGTAGCCCACTGTGGCTCATGTTAACATTTTAGAGGTTAAAAAATGCTAACCTGAGCTCACTTTAATGAAAAGTCCTTAATGTGCAAGATTAAAAAGTCATAAAAGAACATTATTATAGAGGGGGCAACCTGGATTAAAAGTAGTTCAGGTAATGTTTGTTAAATATGCCTTATCACACATAAGGGAGAGAGAATTTAAGTTTGGTGTGAAAGCAAAATGGGATATTTTAAAATATTTGTGAGTGTGTAGTTCCAATATATGCATATTTATTTGTATGTATTTATTCATTTATATATTTATTGTTTACAAGTACTTCAAAAGGTATTTTGTAAAGGAGTTTATTTAAAATATTGCTGAAAAATTATAGAGGTTTGATTTCCTATCATAGATGATTTGTTTTCATATAATTATGATCAGTCTCTCAAGGGAAAAGATATACTTAGAGTAAGGTTCTTTGTTAAAGATACTAGAAATAAATCCGTATTTTCAATAGTCATTGATAATTTTAAAGTTTGGACCCATTTTTAAAATTATATTTGATTAACTTCTTCCTGTTGTTCCTTTGTATATATCTGAAGAAGATTATTCACTAGGCATGGATATTTCATTTAGTACATGCATCATTGATACTATCTTCAGTCCGCAGCTACTGTTTTGGAATTATTTTAAACCTTTTATACATTTGGTGAAGCTTAGTTTAATTAATATCAGAAGTAAAATCTCTAAATCCACATAACCAGATAGATGTGAACCATAATCCATCACAGTATGATAAAAGGGAGTAAAGGTAAAGCACTGAGGAGGTCACTATCATCCCTGCTGAGTTGCAGAATTCCATTTTTCCCGCAGGACACATCACCTACTCTATATGACATGTGACCATCTGCTATATGGACAGACTAAAGGAACAGTGGCAATTTATATAGTAAATATTTGCAAAGCTTATTTTCCTTCTTTTTGTCAGCCGAAATGATTACAAAGATAGGTTCTATTTTCTGCATCCCTCCTGATAGTCATGTGTATCTGCTGTTATACAAATGCCTTTTTTCAGATACCACTGTTCTAGGGTCTTACATATAGATGGAACATCTTGAAAAGAAACAGGGAATCTTATATATTAATGAAGCTTCAAGGGAATCCAAAGAATGTCTTTTATTAAGAAACCAGGAGGTTGAGGTTGTTACTTTCCAATAACTGCCTTGGTGTCACTTACTTCCAGAAGTACAGGGCTAGTACATTTTACAGCCATTGGTAACTCCAGGGAGCACTGCCTACCTCATGACCTTGAGAACTGTGTCACCTGGAATTGTGTAGTAAGTGATCTGCATGGCTTTCACAGTGGCGCTGGCAAATGAGACAGGAGTTAAGGACTCTTGTAGCCAGTCAAAGACATATAAATAAGGCAATGTTTAAGTCACTTTTATTGAGCACTTAATGTTTTTAGACCAAACTAGAAAACACAACTCCATAAACTCCATATAAGTGAAGTTTATGTACAGAGTATGGTGTCTTTGTCCACTAGGAGATTCATTTTGCCAAAAATCTACTGGATATTTACAGTTTTGAAAATAAGTATGCAAAGCATGATGGTGGCTATAAAGATGAATAAAATATGGGTTTTTAATGGGGCAGACAGAGGAGGTGACAATGGCTGAGAAAAGAACTAAATCAAAACTAATGCAACCCAGTTATTACCACCTCTTAAAATGGTAGCCCCTCTGCTATATGGTGCTCATGCTAGAGCAGGCTTCAATGCTTCCATACTAGCAGAGTTGCAAGATCATGGCACATTCTAGAGAAATGGATGTATTGCATAAGGGCTAGTGGGACAACAACAAATATTTCATGAATATCTCTACTGTCAGAGTTACTGTAATATCTCTGTGGCCAGAGTTATTCAATCACTCCAAGAACTTGACTTTCTCTTAAAACTTATCCTCTGTCCCCTCCAAAAAGTTCCCTTTATTGAAGGCAGGAACAACTGTCCAGTTCCTACCCTCAGCTTTCATACCTCTCTCAACAAAACAACTGCATGATGGTTCTATTTGTCAGGGAGGCTTTGGTGGTCTCCATTCTGGAACACAGCTAGGCTGTCCCAATATAGAAAGTTCAATGTTGATTTGGAGAGTTCAGACAGGCTTCAACTAAGAGGTAGGTTTGCTCTAAGAAGTCTCTGGAAAAGTCTCCATAAACTAATAGAAAAGCTTCGCCTTTTACTTTCTCTCCATGAGAAGAGAACCAACAGAAAAGATCTCCAGTATAATAACTGTGCCCCAGAGGAGTGCAGAGGCAGTATGTGCAGGCCAAAAGGAGCTGGATACTTGAGTAATTATCCAGAAAATTTGATTAAGGAAATATCCAAACTGGATCATTTAGACTCTAAGTGTACCCATCCTAAGGCCTTTTCTGTATTGGCAAATTAAGGGAAAAAGACAGAGAAGTAATTATTCAGATAATTCAGACTAAGTAATATTTTATACCTATAAACAAAGTGTTTCTTTGGCCAGTTTTACTTAGTTTAGTTGATTTTATTCTCCCATTTCCATTCATTCTGAACATGTAGACTTGGCATCTTTAGTTACTTCATGACTGTCTCAGTTCTTCATCAAACTTTTTTTTTTTCCTTATTTTGCTGTGGAGATGAAACTGAAGCTCTGATTTAGAAACCTATAAAGGCTAAGCATAGAAAACTTTGGCCAGCAGTGGATTTAAACAAGCACATTTTCTCTCCACAGTGATGGATTGAAACACAGTTCTTCACATTTTAACCATTTTTTACATGCAATTACCAGCACCACTCATATTCAAAATAGAAGACTAGAGATAGAATTTGAAGAAACTGAACATATCAGTTTTTAAAGTTTATTGGTTTTTTTTAGTTTTTGCGTTTTTCAAAGTTTATTGTTTTTTTTTTTTTGTTTTTAAAGTTTATTGTTAAGATGTGACTTATACATCCCCCCTCTGAGAAGCTAAGTACAATCTTGATCATCTGGCCAGTTCCCAACATAACTGCAAACTAGAAAGAGAGTCTTCAGAACACCTCTGTACACCCAGCATTCAGCAGGTTCTTTGCCCTAGGTAGTGTCCCCATCAGTGCTGTTTATTCTGTCTTGCTCTCCTATAGGGCTTTGATCTTCTCTGGATGTTCCCACCATGGAAAGCACTGGCTTATTTAAAATAGTTTTGGCTGGGATGTTAATGCTTGATAATGCCTTAAAGTGTTAACCCTCCCCAGGGTATCCATCTCTCAACAGGCATATCTTCCTGCCTGGGAAACCTTTGAAAATTAGGTACTTTTTCTAAAGTTGTATTGCCAGTTGGTACATCTAACAGCAGAGACATAGTCCTAGATATGTTCAGTTTCTTCAAATTCTATCACTAGTCTTCTATTTTGAATATGAGTGGTGCTGGTATTGCATGTAAAAAATGGTTAAAATGTGAAGAACTGTGTTTCAATCCATCACTGTGGAAAGAAAATGTGCTTGTTTAAATCCACTGCTGGCCATCATGCAAAATTGTGGTAGGAAAGAACAAAGGGTCTGTCAAGGACCATAAATAAAAGGGAAAAGATGCTTTCAATTTTTGTATCCATACACATTTTCTAAGCTAAATAAGAGTTTTTGTGGCTTTGTGTGGCAATGTCATCAATAATGAAGTAGAACAGGATTAAGTAATTTTAAATAACATTTCTAATATATCTATTCATTAGCATGAAATGTGCTATGGATGATAATAACCCAGGGCCCTCCAAAATCTGTCAAACCTTTCTGAAATATTCGTCATAGGGGAATTTTGGCCACTTGGATTTCTTTAGTTAAGATGCACTGTTTGAGAACTAACACACAATTAAACTGAATGTTTTAAAAACAAACATTGCTTAATTATTTTGTCTCAAACTTTATGTACTAGCCATTGCTGAAGTTCTCTAAAGTAGCACTGGAACAGACTGAGTTAATAGGATGCACTGATTTATCTCCAGATTTTTCGTTCTGCTCAAGAATATTTACTGTCTAATAGAAACTAAAACACACACCAAAACAACAACAAAAAACAATAGAACAGATCAACAAAACCTGGAAATGGTTCTTTGAAAAGATCAATAAAATTGATAAACCTCTAGCAAAACTCATCAAAAAAGAGATAGATAGAGAGAGAGAGGACCCAAATAAAATCACCAACGAAAGAGGAGAAATAACAACCAATAACACGAAAATAAAAATAATTGTAAAAGAATATTATTAAAACCTATATGCCAACAAATTAGCCAACTTAGAAGAAATGGATAAGAAACAATCTGAGAAACAAACTGAGGGTTCTAGAGGGGAGGGGGTGGGGGAATGGGTTAGCCTGATGATGGGTATTAAAGAGGGCATGCATTGAATGGAGCACTGGGTGTTATACGCAAACAATGAATCATGGAACACTACATCAAAAACTAATGATGTAATGTATGGTGATTAACATAACATAATAAAAGAAAAAAAAAGAAGAAGAAATGGATAAATTCCTACAAACATATAACGTACCAAAACTAAAGCAGGAAGAAATAGAAAAGTGGAACAGACCAATTATCAGCAATAAAGTTGAATTAGTAGTCAAAAAACTCCCCAAAAACAAAAGTTCGGGAATAGATGGGCTCACAGGAGAATTCCACCAAACATTTAAAGAAGAGTTAATTCCTATTCTCCTCAAACTCTTCCAAAAAATACAAAAGGAAGGAAAACACCCAAATTTATTCTATGAGGCCAGTATCACCCTGATACCAAAACCAGATAAAGACACCACAATGAAAGAGTACAGGCCAATATTTCTCATGAATATAAATGTAAAAATCCTCAACAAAATATTAGCAAACTGAATTCAACAATACCTTAAAAAAGTCATTCACCACAATCAAGTGGGATTTATTCCCAGGATGCAAGGGTGTTTCAGTATTGACAAAACAATCAATGTGATACATCACATCAATATGAGAAAGGATAAAAAACCATATGATCATTTCAATAGATGCAGAAAAAGCATCTGACATATTCATGATAAAAACCCTCAACAAAGTAGGTCTAGAGGGAACATACCTCAACATAATAGAGGCCTTATATGAAAAACACACAGCCAACATCATACTCAATGGTGAAAATCTGAAAGCTTTTTCCCTAAGGTCAGGAATAAGACAAGCAGATGTCCACTCTCACTACTTTTATTCAACGTAGTACTGGAAGTCCTAGCCACAGCAATCAGACAACAACAACAACAACAACAACAAAATCAAGGCATCCAGATTGGTAAGGAAGAAATACAATTCTCACTACTAGCAGATGACAAGATACTATACAGAGAAAACCCTAAAGACTCCACCAAAATATTATTAGAACTGATGCATGAATTCAGTAAAGTTGCAGAATACAAAATCAATGTACAGAAATCTGTTGCATTCCATTATACTAATAATGAAGCAGCAGAAAAAGAAATTAAGAAAACAATCCCATTTACAACTGCACCAAAATCAATAAAAGATCTAGGAATAAATTTAACCAAAGAGGTGAAAGACCCATACTTGGAAAACTATAAAACACTGATGAAAGAAATTCAAAACAATGCAAAGAAATGGAGACATTCCATGCTCATGGGTTGGAAGAACAAATATTGTTAAAATGTCTACACTACCAAAAGCAATCCACAGATTTAATGCAATCCCTATCAAAATACCAACAACATTTTTCACAGAACTAGAACAAACAATCCTAAAATTTGTATGAAACAACAAAAGACCTTGACTGGCCAAAGCAATTTTGAAGAAGAAAAACTAAACTGAATTCCAGAATTCCAGAATTCAAATTATATTACCAAGTGGTAGTAACTAAAACAGTAGGGTACTGGCATAAAAACAGACATGCAAATCAGTGGAGTAGAACAGAAAACCCAGAAATAAACCTACAATTATATGGTCAATTAACCTTTGACAAAGGAAGAATGAATATACAATGGGAAAAAGTCTCTTCAATGAAAGGTGTTGGGAAAACTGGTCAGCCACATGCAAAATAGTAAAACTAGACGACTTTCTTTCAGTATACAAAAAAAAAAAAAAAAACCCTCAAAATACATTAAAGACCTATGTGAGACCTAAAACCATAAAAATCCTTGAAGAGAGCACAGGCAGTAATCTTCTCTGACATTGGCCATAGCAACATTTCTCTAGATATGTCTCCTGAGGCAAGGGAAATAAAAGCAAAAATAAACTATTGGGACTACATCAAAATAATGTTTTTTCAGAGTGAAGGAAACAATCAACAAAACTAAAAGACAACCTATTGAATGGGAGAAGATATTTGCAAATAACATCTGATAAAGGGTTAGTATCCAGTATAAAATAAACTGATACAACTCAATACCCCAAAAAAAAAAAACCAAATAATCCAATTTAATAAATGGGCAGAAGACATGAACAGACATTTCTCCAAAGACATCCAGATGACCAAGAGACACATGAAAAGATGTTCAATGTCACTCATCAAGAGAGAAATGCAAATCAAAACTATAATGAGATCACCTCACACTTGTCAGAATGGCTAAAATCAAAAATACAAGAAACAAGTGTTGGCGAGGATGTGAGAAAAAGGAATCCTCTTGCACTTTGGTGGGAATGCAAACTGGTGCAGCCACTGTGGAAAAAAGTATGGGGGTTTCTCAAAAACTTAAAAATAGAACTACCCTATGACCCAATAATCATGCTACTAGGTATTTACCCAATGAATATAAAAACATTAATTCAACAGGATACATGGCACCCTATGTTTACTGCAGCATTATTTACAATAGCCAAACTATGGAGGCAGCCCAAGTTTCCATCGATATATGAATATATAAAGAACATATGGTGTATATGTATATATATATATATAAAATGTAGTATTATTCAGCCATAAAACAAATGAAACTTTGCCATTTATAATGACATGGATAGAGCTAGAGAGTATAATACTAAGTAAAACAAGTCAGTCAGAGAAAGACAAATATCGTATGATCTCACTCCTATGTAGAATTTAAGAAACAAAACAAATGAGCAAAGGGGAAGAAAGAGAGAAACAGAGACAGAGACAGGGAGACAAACCAAGAAACAGACTCTTATCTATAAAGAACAAACTGATGGTTACCAAAGAGGTGGATAGGGGGATGGGGGAAATAGGGGATGGGCATCAAAGAGTATACTTATCATAATGAAAAAATATTAAAACATTAAAAAAAGAATATTTATTGTCTAGTGTTACTTCCTAAAAATAGCTTCAATGGACAGGAGCCTATGGATACCATGCATTAACTGATTTCTTCATTCAGTCAGTCTACATTAATGAAGGGCCTACCATGTGCCAATCTTGCAAGGTAAAAAAGATGCAATATAAAATTATATTAAGAATATGGACTCAGAGGCAAATATATCACTTTCCATTGGTTTAAGTATAAAAATATTTATTTGAATCTGAATTGAGAGTCATTTGTTGCATCACTGCTACATTCACACATTCAACTCCAGAATGCTGTTCAGCATGCAAAGAACAAAAAAAATGGTCCCTGCCTATAAGTGACCACCTACCTTCAGGGTACTGAGGACACAGACACTGGTAATATGAAAATATAGCAAATAAAATGGTTGGGAGAGAGAGGTAATATGGTGGAGGAGTTGGGTGACCCTCAGCTGCCTCTTTCCTTAAACACAGACAGATAAAATATCAAATCATTCTGAACACCCAAGAAATCTATTGGAAGTCTTAGAGAACAAAGCTGCATGTCTACAAACTGGAAAAATGACTGTGAAAGGAAGGAACTACAGACAGGTGATTCGTGGGAGAAAAGAGCCCTGGTCACTGCCCAGGGGAGTGAACCCTAATCATGGAGGGAGTAGTGAAAGAGAAGGAGGAGAGAGAGAAAAAGCACAAGGAAAAAAAAAAAAAAAGAGTGAAACACACCCAGGGGACTGTACTAGAAAAGTATTCCCCAAACCACTGATGGGGGGAAAGGAGAGAAGGTTACAATACTGCCAGTTTTTTTATAAACAGTGGAGCACAGAGTCTGAAGTTTCAGAGGCCTGGGACATCACCAGGTTCACACCTGGGAAACAGAACGGTACTCTGGTGGAAGAGCAGGTGGAACCCCAGCACTGAGCAGCCTGAGGATCCCCAGGATTACATGGGGCAAAGGGGTCCCCCTGTTTAGAGTGCATTTGGGAGAGGTGATATGGCGTCTCCATGGGCAAAGGACCGTGTGGGCACCATCCAGCTATCCTGCTCACCAGTATAGGAACAAAGATGCTGGCTGAGGGCAGCAACCCCTGGTGCTGGCTGTGTGTTGCGATTTACCACAAGCTCTAAACTGGTGCACGGTCAGGCGACTGCCTTCTGGGACAAGCCACACTTGCCACAGTGTAGGGAGAACCTCCCCCAGAGGATGAATGCAGGTCCACTCTGGGGGGGGAAGGGTTGTGGGGGGGTGTTGTCTCTTAAATGTGGGATTTTGAAACACAGCCATGCCTGAGATAAAACACTGGAGTGCTGCACCATTTGGCTGGTGGACAGCTTGGACACAGGCAACTTGGCAGGCCAGAAGAAAGTGGCAAGGTATATTCAACACGTTGAACGGGAAAAATATGCAGCCTAGAATGCTTTATCTAGCGAAGCTGTCATTCAAAACAGAAGGAGAGATAAACAATTTCCCAGACAAACAAAAACTTAAGGAGATCATGACCACTAAACCAGCCCTGCAAAAAATATAAAGGGGGACTCTTTGAGTAGAGAAAAAAGACCAAAAGCAACAGACTATAAAGGATCAGAGATCACCAGAAACACCAACTCTATAGGTAACACAATGGCACTAAATCCATATCAATAATCACTTTGAATGTAAATGGACTAACTGCTCCAATAAAATCAGAGAAAGATAATTATCATATGATCTCACTGATGTGAGGAATTTGAGAAACAAGACAGAGGATCATAGGCAAAGGGAGGGAAAAATGAAACAAGACAAAACCAGAGAGGGAGACAAACCATAAGAGACTCTTTTTTTTTTTTTTTAAGATTTTATTTATTTATTTGACAGAGCGAGACACAGCAAGAGAGGGAACACAAGCAGGGGGAGCGGGGGAGGGAGAAGCAGCCTTCTGCTGAGCAGGGAGTCCGATGCGGGACTCGATCCCAGGACCCTGGGACCATGACCTGAGCTGAAGGCAGACGCTTAATGACTGAGCTACCCAGGTGCCCCCATAAAAGACTCTTAATCTCAGGAAACAAACTGAGGGTTGCTGGAGTGGTTGGGGGTGGGAGGAATAGGGTGGCTGGGTGATGGACATTGGGGAGGGTATGTGCTATGGTGAGCGCTGTGAATTGTGTAAGACTGACGAATCACAGACCTGTACCCCTGAAACAAATAATATATTATATGTTAATAAAAAAAAGACATAGGGTATCAGAATCGATAAAAAAACAAAACAAAACAAGATCCATCTATATGTTGCCTATAAGAGACTCATTTTAGACATAAATACACTTGTAGATTGAAAGTGAGGGGATGCAGAACCATCTACCATGCTAATGGATATCAAAAAAAAGCCAGAGTAGCCATACTTATATCAGACAAACTAGATTTTAAAACAAAGGCTATAACAAGAGATGGAGAAAGGCATTACATCATAAATAAGGTGTCTATCCATCAAGAAGATCTAAAAATTGTACATATTTATGCCCTCAACTTGGGAGCACCTAAATATGTAAATCAATTAATAATAAACCTAAAGAAACTCATGGATAATAATACAATAATATTAGGGGACTTTAACACCCCACTTACAGCAATGGACATATCACCTATGTAGAAAATCAAGGAAACAATGGCTTTCAGTGACACACTGGACCAGATGGACTTAACAGATACATTCAGAACATTTCATCCCAAAGCAGCAGAATACACATTCTTTTGGAGTGCACATGGAACATTCTCCAGAAGAGATCACATATTGGGGCACAAACCAGCCTTCAACAAGTACAAAAAGATCAAGCTCATACCATGCATATTTTTAGACCACAATGCTATGAAACTTGAAGTCAACCATAAGAAAAATATTGGAAAGACCACAAATACATGGAGGTTAAAGAATATCCTACTAAAGAATGAATGGGTTAACCAGGATATTAAAGAAGAAATTAAAAAGTACATGGAAGCAAATGAAAATGAAAACACAACAGTCCAAAATCTTTGGGATACAGAAAAGGCAGTCCTAAGAGGGAAGTATATTGCAATACAGGCCTACCTCAAGAAGGAAGAAAAGTCTGAAATATAAAACCTAACCCTGCATTTAAAGGAGCTAGAAAAGGAACAGCAAATAAAGCCTAAAGCCAGAAGTAGAAGGGAAATAATAAAGATTAGAGCAGAAATAAACAATATAAAAACAACAGCAACAACAACAAAAACAGTAGAACACATCAACTAAACTAAGAGCTGTTTCTTCGAAAGAAACAATGAAATTGATAAACCCCTTGCCAGACTTATCAAAAATCAAAGAGAAAGGACCCAAATAGATAAAATCATGAATTAAAGAGGAGAGATCACAACAAATACCACAGAAATACGAACAATTATAAGAGAATACTATGAAAAATTATATGCCAACAAACTGGGCAATCTGGAGGAAATGGACACGTTCCTAGAAACTTACAAACTAGCAAAACTGAAACAGGAAGAAATAGAAAATTTGAACAGACCCATACCAACAAAGAAATTGAATCAGTAATCAAAAATCTCCCAACAAACAAAAGTCTTGTACTAGATGGCTTCCCAGGGGAATTCTGCCAAACATTTAAAGAAGAGTTAATACCTATTCTTTTCACTGTTCCAAAAAAGAGAAATGGAAGGAAAACTTCCAAACTTACTCTACAAAGCCAGCATTACTTTGATTCCAAAACCAAGACCCCACTAAAAAGGAGAATTATAGGCCAATATCCCTGATGAACATGGATATGAAAATTCTCAATAAAATACTAGCAAGTTGAATTCAACAGTACATTAAAAGGATTATTCACCACAACCAAGTGGAATTTATTCCTAGACTGTAGGGATGGTTCAATATTCACAAACCAATCAATGTGATACACCACATTAATAAAAGAAATGATAAGAACAACATGATCCTGTCAATAGATGCAGAAAAAACATTTGACAAAAAACAGCATCCATTCCTGATAAAAACTCTCAACAAAGTAGAGATAGATGGAACATACCTCAACATCATGAAGGCCATATACAAAAGACCCACAGCTAATATCATCCTCAATGGGGAAAACTGAGAGCCTTTCCCCTATGGTCAGGAACAAATCAAGGATGTCCACTCTCGCCATTATTATTTAACACAGTACTGGAAGTCTTAGCCTCAGCAATCAGATAATGAAAAGAAATAAAAGGCATCCATGTCAGCAAGGAAGAAGTCAAACTTTCACTCTTTACAGATAACATGATACTCTATGCAGAAAACCTGCAAGACGCCACCAAAAAATTGCTAGAACTAATATACAGATTTGGTAATTTTGCATGATATAAAATCAATGTGCAGAAACCTGTTGCATTTCTCTACACAATAACAAAGCAGCAGGAAAAGAAATCAAGGAATCAATCCCATTTGCAATTGCACCAAAAACAATAAGATACCTAGGAAAAAAATCTAACTAAAGAAGTAAAAGATTTGTCCCCTGAAAACTATAGAATACTTATGAAAGAAATTGAAGGGGACACAAAGAAATGGAAAAACATTCCATGATCATGGATTAGAAAAACAAAGATTGTTAAAATGTTTATACTACCCAAAGCAATCTATACATTTAACGCAATCCATATCAAAATGCCACCAGCATTTTTCACAAAACTAGAACAAACAATCCTAAAATTTGTATGGAACCAGAAAAGACCCCAAATAGCCAAAGCAATTCTGAAAAAGGAAAACAAAACTGGAGGCATCATGATTCTGGATTTCAACTTATATTACACAGCTATAGTAATCAAGACATATGGTGCTGGAACAAAAATAGACACACAGATCAATGGAACAGGATAGAGAACCCAGAAATGGACCCACAAGTGTACGGTCAACTAATCTCTGACAAAGCAGGAAAGAATATCCAATGGAAAAAAAACAGTCTCTTCAACAATTGTTGGGAAAATTGGATGGTGATATACAAAAGAATGAAACGGGACGCCTGGGTGGCTCAGTTGGTTAAAGGTCTGCCTTCGGTTCAGATCATGATCCCAGGGTCCTGGGATCGAGTCCCGCATCAGGCTCCTTGCTCAGCAGGGAACCTGCTTCTCCCTCTGCCTGCTGTTCCCCATGCTTGTGCTCTCTCTCTCTGACAGATAAAATATTTTAAAAAATGAATGAAACTCGACCACTTTCTTATACCATACATAAAAATAAATTCAAAATGGATGAGAGAACTAAATGTGAGACAGGAAACCATCAAAATCCTAGAGAAGAACACAAGCAGAAACCTCTTTGACCTTGGCTGTAGCAACTTCTTACTAGACACATCATGGGAGGCAAGGGAAACAAAAGCAAAAATGAACTATTGGGACTTCATCAAGGAAAAAAGCTTCCGCAAGCAAAGGAAACAATCAACAGATCTAAAAGGCAGCCTACAGAATGGGAGAAGGTATTTGCAAATGACATATCTGATAAAGGGTCAGTATTCAAAATCTCAAAAGAACTTACCAAACTCAACACCCAAAAACCAAAAAATCCACTGTATGTTAACTAAAATTTTAAAATAAATAAATAAATTACTTAATTAAATAAAAGATTTTAAAATTTAAGAAAAAGAGGTTTTATGTATGTGTCCTTTCCAATTGGACTATGTGGTTAATGTTTTGTAGAATATTTGTGACACTTCACAGTAATTGTACTTAAAAAAAACTGTTTTGAGAAGTACTTGTTGGCATTGTCTAATACTAGGGAATGGGTTTTAAAGAGAAGGCAGAAAGAAAAAAATAGTAATAGAAATAAACAAATAAAATGGTTGTATGTGCTGAATGCAGTAAGAAGCTAGATGAAGCATCTAAGTTGGCCTGGGACAATCAGAGAAACAGATAAATCTAAGAGCAACCAGGCAACAAGCCCTTATTAGGTGTCACATCCTATATAATAAGCACTTATCACACATTATCCCTTATTTAAAATCCATTGTCTATGAGGTAGGTATTTTTATCATACTAATTTTAAAGATGTAGAAAATTGAGGTGACAAGATATTAAATAGCTTGTTCAAGATCCCATAAGTGGGAAGATTCAAATTTACATCTAACATCAAAATTAAGCTTCCTGGAGGGATAAGGCAAGGGTATACTGATCACATTGCCTACTAGGATCTTGGGTACATCAGTTAACCTCTCCTGATCTCTATTTTCTCATATGATAAAAAAATGACACTAACTAAAGAATTTCTGGATACCTTTTGCAGCTAAAACACAAGGAGGGTACTGAGTGTATATGGAGCACCTCTCTCACATGAGACATCTACATCTTTGTTCTCAAATTCCCAAGATTACTGTAATATTTTGTAATTTTCCTATTACTAATAAAGTCTCTTGAGAATTTTAGTCCTGTTAAATAAAAATTTGAATTAAAATTGCAACAGATTCAGTGAATATGGTAAAAAATGTGCCTCCTTCACTCTGATAATAAGTATTTACATATTTAAAATGTATATATAAGTTACTCCTCTCCCCTCCATTTAAGCTAAATAAGTTGTTCTTGCCTGGCATTTTTCTCTTTTAACTCCTGACAAGCCCTATTCATCTTCCCAACACAGAGAAAAGAGAACACAAATTATTCAAGTCAACCCTATGTTGGTAGAGCTCTCTTGTTGGCTCGTTGGAATAAAGCAACAATCTGCAGGTCACTTCAAGAGTGAAATAGAGAACTGGCAAAAGGTCTCTCTTTAAAGCTATAAACTATTGGTTCCATATATTTTCAGAGAAGCATCCATGTCAGAAGGAACAAAGCAATAACTGGAACTATGGATGACTAACGATGGGATGACTTGCCTCACAGTGTATGAGCTGCATTATGCTTCATGATATTGACATTCTGACAAAGAACAAAAGATAAAAAAAAATATAAGCCAACTAATTCTATGGAATTCTCGGATTAAAACCCTCACCCACTCACTTTTGATTGAAGAACTCAGGAGGGAAATAAATCTACTGAAAGCATATTCAGAAGAACGAAATGAAATCTGTTTGGTAAGAAAAAGAATGGGCTATGTGAAAAGCACCAAGTGTGAGGTAAAAATATCTGGAGTTTACATTTGCCTACATCCCTAATTCTGGTGAGGTTTTGGGCAAATCTTTCAATTTCTGAGTCACAACTTCCCCTGAAGCAGAAGTTAAAAGAACAAAATGAAATGAAATAAACAAAACAAAAATGAAGCTGCCCTAGGAACAATGTTTATGATAGCACTTTGCAAAGACAATGAGATCTTAAGTATTATTATGGTTTGCTCTCTAAGCAATATTTTCTACAAGAATGCAAGGCTGCCATTATATTCAGACTGGAAATGAGGAAGGAGGGTATTTTCCTAATATCACATAGAAAAATAAAGGATGGAGCCCTGACAACAATTTCTGATTTCTGACACTGAGCCCAGTTTTCTTTGTGTTCTCCACGATATGCATCACCATTTTGAAAATGCTAGAAGAAAACAATGTTTGTTATGAACTGGTCTTTCTATAACCCACACTCTCCTTTTGGGATTAGACTTTATTGTCTTCTGGATTCAATACACATTTGAAACTTGTTGAAGTTTTAGACCCTCCCGAAAAAAAACAGTTGCTGTGGAAGCATTAGGCTACTTCTCACCAAGCCCTTGAAATTTTCAAGGTGCCATCAACATGGCTGAAATAAGCATATGACTTTTTCGATGATAAAGCTTTAAACTATCTCTTTTAGTGTAAGTGAGAGTTAATGGCTAAACTGATAGAACAGCTGGAGATGCCTTGCCTCACGTTTGGAGGCCATTTAACCATCAAACTGTCTGTAGAGAAGAATATTTTAACATGGGAGTGGAAAGAAATGCTTAGCCTAAGAATCGGTCCATGATCGACCTTTTATTTTTCTTTTTAAATGATGGTGAATTAGCCAGATGGTATACTTGAAGCACATAATATACTCCAAAGTGGTAGGTTATTGAGGATATTGTCTGGAAACTACGCATCACTCACAGTAGATATTAAAGGTAAGTGGCCAAAGAAGGCAACTATATCCTCATGTCTAAGGGCTTCAGGGTCCCTATTCTTATCTCCAAATTCTACCTAAACCACTTATTCATGCCTTAAATCACATTAAATAGGGGCAAAGCCTATTATATTATAATGAAAAAGGTGATGGGGATAGTGGGGAAAAAAAACCAAACATGCACAGAAGATTCAAACAGATGTAGGGTTGAACCCTGTCCCAGATCCTTGATTGCTGATTGACTTTTAACAGTTACTAAGCTTCAGTTTGCTGATTGACGTTCAGATACTAAGTTTCAATGTGCTTATACAAATAGCAGACAAAAGCTTATTTAGGCATTAAATTAGTTCATATATGTGGAAGCACCTGGCATATAACATTTACTCAATACATCCTACTTTCCTTAGTTTTGTACTATGTTGTTAAAACTTTCCTTGCCATTGTTCTATTTTTTTTTTTCTTTTTTAGGTGAAGACATTAAAGCTCAGAGAAGTAGAAAAAAAATTTCCAGGTTAAACAATTGGTTGTCAGCTAATTCAGAACCAATTCCCAGTGTTTTCTGAATCTTCTGAATAATGTTCTGTTAACCCCAATATGACATCTAGGAAATAATAGGCATGATAACCTAATCCGTGGCAGGGAGTAATGGTAGAGAGAACATGAAAGGGAGAACTTTTGCTTTGGGAAGTTAGGCACAGAGGAAGTGGCTTGAAATAAGTCTTCAAAATGAGAGGCCTTTTTACTTACTTTATGTATTCATGCTTTATAATACGCAAAGTATAAGCAGACATGCAACAACAACAGAAGTATCATTAATTTCCTTTCGCTAAACAACTCCCATATAAAGAAAAGAAGTAACTGAAGGAAGAGAGGGAGGGAGGAAAAAGCAAAGTGGGAAATAGAAGGGAAAAAGATGCAATATGAATACAGAAAGATATAAAGTGAAAAAAAAAAAAAAAGCATTATTCTCTCCAGCAACAGTCACAAATGAGATTGTGGAGCTCTTTAGAGTGAAAAGTTGACACACATAACTCTATACATATATATTAAGTGTATGCACACACCAAGGAAGTCATACTGTTCTCCATACTTTTACACACTGCTTTTCCATGACACTGTCTAGGTAACCTTTCCATAGCACTACCTACAGATCTTGTTCCTTCTGTGGACCACAAGATGTTCCAACATACATGTTATTATAATTAATTTAGTTTTATCTTGATGGACACTATGATTCTGGTACCTTCCTTGAGTATACCTACAGAATAATTTTTAGTGGTTTGGCTAAGTCAAAGTTCATGTGACTTTATATTTTGGCAACCCCTGTCATATTACCCTAAAAAAATCAACAAACCAATGTGTCTTCCTACAAAGAGGATAAGAAAGCACCATTTTAGGCAAGAATCTAGGTAGGATAAAGAAAGCTGTATCAGATAAGGTTATACACAGAGTTTTGCACCATTGGGTGAATTTTGGTCAAACTAATGAGATGTTTAAATTGTCAACGAGATATGGCCTATCCACTAGGAAATCAATGAGGTCAATCTGTCCAACCTAAAATTTCAATGCATTTAGGATTAGTTTCCAATGGATGAGTTAATCTAATCTATTCTGTCATTTATCATTTAATTTTTAAAACTATATTTATTTATATTGTTATCTCCTATCTTTCCAAAAATTTATTTTAAAATGGTCTTAGGGGCCAAATTCTGACTAAAACTCTCCAAAAACAAGAACAATGACACAAAACTAAACTAAAAAAAAAAAAAGAAAGAAAGAAAAAACTGTCTAATTTACTGTATGAAGAAAAGTGGGTTATGTACGCATAGTCCTTTAGTCAAGATTGCTGCTAAAAAATGTTGTGTAACAAACAACACTAAAACCTTAGTGGCTTACAATAAAAAAAATAGTTATTTTTCTTGCTGTTGAATACCTGATCTCCACTGGGCTTGGCTGGATTCAACTAGACTCATTTAGACTTGGCTCCAAGAAGCAGAGTAAATATAGAACTCCTACATATATCCTATTCTTCTCCTTGTTCCAATATGACATAGGACATGTTCTCAGAGTGGATCTCGGAAGCATGAGAGAAAAAGTAAATCATTAAAGCCCATTTAGTGTCACTGTTCTCATCGAATCTGTTAACATTCCATGTGTCAAAGCAGGTCACATTATCTAATCACCACCAACAGGTGGAAAAATACACTCTGCCTCTCTGGTGGAAGGTACTCTGAAGTCATATGGCAAAGAATGTGGATATTTAATTCTATAACAGAGGGACTGAAGAATTTGAAACAGCAATCTACCACAGTTAATTTTAATTCGTATCTTAAAATCAGACTACATAATATTATTTTATTATTTGTATAGTTCACATGATTCAACATAGACTTTTTCATAGGTCAAGGGCCTGACTACTAGGATATTGCCATCCTGGCTAAAATCCAAAGGAATATACAAGTAAAATAATTCCAAATGGCATCGTGTATTTCAGAACCCTTAATTATGCACCTCTGTAAGAAGAAAATTCCAGAAAGAAAAGAAAATTAATAAAATATTGGAAATCCCTTTAAAAATATGATTTCAGGTCTAGCCTGACCTATAAATAAATTAGAGGGCTGCCAATGGACCTAAGTTGGAGGTAGAATGATGTAATGCTTGTAACTTCTTTCCTCTACCCATTACATGTTCATGGATGCTTGCAATTATATTTTGCACATAACAAAAGTTTTGATTTCATGAAAGCCCAGATATCAAGGTAACTGGGAATAAATTATTTCTTGATAATTGAAGGGTTTTTTTGGCAGTTAAGTATAACAATGAGTCTCTGAAACATTGTGCATCAGAAAGTTCAACCGGAGAAACAGAAGCAGTAGGAGATATACATTTGAGGCTTTTATAAGGAATTGGCTTATTGACTAGGGGGCATGGCTAGGCAAGTATCACATCTGTGGAGCAGGATGTCAAGAAGGGCATGCTGAAACTCTCAAGCATGAACTGAAGCTGCAGACCACTGGCAAAATTTCCTTTTCTTTTTCAGAGAACTGCAGTTGTGTACTTAAGGCCTTAGAACTGATGGAATGAGGTCCATGATTATTTAGAATAATTTCCCTTACTTAAAGTCAATTGATTATGAACCTTAATTCTATTTTCAAAATACTTTCCCAGCAACATCTAGATTCATGTTTGATTGTTGAAGGGGTCCATAGCCCAGCTAAGTTGATACATAAAAGTGACCATCACACACTGCGACCCTGGGGATGGAGGAAAAAGGCCCTAAATAGGGAGAGGAGGCTATGAAAACAAACTTTACTGACACTGACATTTCAGCTTTGCCCAAGGCTGGCCCGATCCGATTTCAGATTTGGATTGAAATATAGAAGTCATTTTCTTGTGGCTTTTGTCACCACTCTTAAAGGCACTTTGTCATAATCAAACTGACAACCTGCCTCTTTAGGAGCTTGTGGGTAGAGTTTCTCAGAGATGTGCTTAATTGAAATCACACTTGGAGATTCTATCTCCACTTTATAGTCTTAGGATTTGCTTTGTTTTTAAACTGGAACAGAAGACAGGATGAATGGCTGGTATATTTGATGATACATAATCACATTAATACTTTATTGCCACATTTGTCAATATATTAGTGCAATATGTTATCATATACATTATTAACTGTTGCTGTTAAATGTTTTATACTGATCTTTTACATTTTTTATTTCGATTGTGATAAATTTGGATCCAAGGGATCTTTATTCTTTCAGAACAAGAAGGAGCAAAAATATTGCATTAAAAGAACATAGGAGCATTGAGCCCAGTCCCTCAAACAAAGAACACCAGTATTATTTTCCTCCCACGGCCTTTTCACCTGCCCTTTCTTTGCTCAGCAGCTGCAGGTATTAGAACTTAAAAGTGGCAGATTGCCTGGCACTGCACAGAAGAATCCTGATAATTCCCCATCTTTGGCAATATCTCTGCAGTTCATCGACAGAGGCTCCCACATTGTGTGATGGTTGTGGGGTGGCCTTCGATAAACCTGGATTTACAGCTGAGACGGCCTCTTCCAGTGCAGTATTATTTTTAAATGTTATCTCTTGAAGTTGGGATTACGTTCTTAGTTGTAATTATAGAGTGGTACCATCGTGTGTGAGCAGAGGCCAAAAATTAAGACTGATTTGACACGTTTCACTATCTTGTTTAGTGTTTTTTTCATTTGGGGAGGTTAGAGGAGAAAGGAAATATAGAATTGGGATTTCTTTAAGTATGGTGACTTTCATACTTGAAAGATTAGCAAGAGAGTGACAATTTTGTATCAGGAGTTTCTTCTTATTTGCCTCACGGAATATAAATTGCTTCCTACATTTCAGAGGCTATCTAAATTTTACAGAATTACTACACTGCTGAACATTCTTATGTAACTAAATTTTCTGCATATATGAAATGAGTTTGCTATTTTTTTTAAAAGGTTTTATTTATTTATTTGTCAGAGAGAGAGAGCACAAGCAGGGAGAGTGGCAGGCTGAGGGAGAGGGAGAAGCAGGCTCCCTGCTGAGCAGGAACCTGATGCGGGACTCAATCCCCGGACCCTGGGATCATGACCTGAGCCAACAGCAGATGCTTAACCAACTGAGCCAAGCAGGTGCCTCTGAGTTTGCTACTTTTAAAAAATCGTATCATGCGTCAATTTGTAAAACAAACAAAGATTACCCTTTAATTTGTTTTTTATAAATTATGGTTTACACATATTTACTTAGATTGATGTAATAAGAATCACTTGGCTTCTGTGACATACATGAAAATTGGTCAATACAATGGATAGGACATCTAGAAATTTCTTCCACTAGAAGTATATAAACTGAGGTATCATATCTAAGTCACTCTCCCATTGTAGATCATCATGACTTCAGTGTTTAACTTACTATGTTGTTTTGCCACTGAGGAAACTGAGCCTCAGAGCTGCTCAGTGTTCTCTCTAGGGCTTAGTTTACTTAGTTCTAAAACAGGGTAGCGGACTAGACAATTTCTCTCCAGTTTTGATGCCTTTGGATTATCTCCTCAAAGTTACTTTCCAGTCCCATTCTAGCAGCATTTCTGCGTCTCAAACTCATATTCATCTCCATATATAATGACTAAGGTGATTAAATGTATCATATTTCTGTTGATTAGCTTTATTCCCTTAACTCACTGGTTTGGAATCTTTTCATGAAAACTGCCTCTAGCAGATGCACAAAGATCTGTCCCACTATTTCACAGCCTAGAGATCCTCCAAAAGTAGGCTAATGTGCCAATCCCAGAATTGGATCTCCAGTGATAATTTTTGCCACTGTTGGGTATGTAGATTAAACAAGGGTTAAAATATAATACATATTCCATACATATTTTATTTTATATAAATATAGGCTGCTTATTATATGACATAAAACAAAATATTCAGAGAGAAAGTTGGAAAGAAGCAGATTATGCCCAATATATCTATTACGTGGATTGGATTAAAAGAAATAGATCCCTATTTAAGGGTTGCATGGGTCCCCACTGGATATTAATAGACATCAGAGGGGCTAGTCCACATTTACCTCTATTACAGACTTTTTTTTTTTTTAAACTTGAGAGAAAAGGGGATCTGGATATGGTTTAATAAATTTTATAAATGTGTTTAACAACACACTATTAAAATCTAAATTCCTTTTTGTGATTCTTATTAACAATTGTACCCCAAAATGTCTCTTATCAAGGAACATCATTAAAGTGTTATGATAGGACAAGACACATTGTTTTTCTTAAGAATCCATCCATTTGTATAATGTGAAAAGCAATGTTGATCTATTTCCTGCCCTCTCATCTGTCATTTTGAATACCACATCTCATCACTTTATCTCTAACTTTAATAAGATTATAACAACTTTAAACCTCAAGCTTCAAGGGTTACTGCCATACTTATAACAGAATTTAATCCTCGTGTAAGGATCAGCATTCATAACACTGAGGCAGGTGTCATATGACATATTTACTTTTATCCCCAATTTTACAGATGAAAAAAAAGTCTCTTTTCATGGCAGTTAAATAACTTCTTAAGTTTGTTAACCAATGGGGGTAGAGCTAGATTTCAAAAGTCAGCTCCAAATGTCTGAAGAAAACATGAAACTCTGCTCTGGCACACCGTAACATCTCCCCCGGGAAAAGGGAGGCTTTTGAGGCTAGGGCTTGTGTAAGAGTCAACATCGTACCTTCCAAAACCTGGCCTGGTGCCTAGCACATGGTATTATCTATTAAGTATTTCTGAATTGTAAGTGAACTGCTAAGCAATCCCTTCATCACTTAATGGCCTCCAAACATCCTGTCCTTCTCTGTAGGTCTCTCTTTCCTATCTAAGCATTCCTTACATATCTCAGTCTTTTATCAAGCAATGATTCTCTCAAACTCCCCTTAACGGTCTCCATGTCAAATTCTTGAAACCTCTCTAGCTCTACTACATTTATTTTGAGTGCTGTGACCAGAATTGCTGTAAGATCCTAAGAGATTCAGGATATCTTCTTTTTGGCTTTGGGGCATATTTTCTCTGGCCTCACCAACGGCAGAGGAACTTTTGACTTTATATCACACAGACTTCGAAGAGATTTGACTGTTTAGTTAACAGTCTTGCCGTAATGAGCATACACCCTCATTATCAGCAGACTGACAGAAAAGGAAATTTTAAAGAATCACTATTATTTTATATTATTGACATTTATTCTAGGTCATCTTCCCAGAAAACTAAATATTCCCTTCTCCTATTTTATCAGTTATCATTTTAGTGACAGAAAAGTAACCTTGTTGGGGTGCCTGGGTGGTTGAGCATCTGCCTTAGGCTCAGGTCATGATCTCAGGGTCCGGTGATCAAGCCCCTCATCGGCTCTCTACTCAGCGAGGAGTCTGCTTCTCCCTCTCCCTCTGCCCCTCCCCCAGCTTGTACTGGTGTGTGCTCTCTTTCTTCTCTCAAATAAATAAAATCTTTAAAAAAATTAAAGTAACCTAGCTTACATAAATAAAAAAAGGAATATGGCTCAAGAGACTATGAAGTTCAAAGGTAAATCTAACTTTAGGTGTAACTTTTTTTTTTTTTTAAGAGAGGGAGAGAGAGAGAGCACGAGCAGGGCAGGTAGGGGGTGCAGAAGGAATCTTAAGGAAGCTGTGGGACTCTATCTCACTACACTGAGATCATAACCTGAACTGAAATCAAGAGTCAGACACTTAACTGACTGAGCCACCCAGGCACCCCTAGGCATAACTTTCTAAAGTCAAAACATTATGTCTGAATTAATTCTCTTTATCACCTCCTTTTGACTCAGTCTCTTCTGGTGTGTTTGCCCTCTTCTCTCCAACTGCTTATGATGTCTTTGAAGGGGCTGACTGGGGCCATAAGTGAAAGCTGCTCATCAAAAATCTATTTCCTTACCTTTTTGGACACAGTGTACTATATAACATTTCCTGGCACCTACTCTAGTTGAATATGGTATGTGATTGTGTTCTAGCCTATGGAATATGAATAGAAGTGTTGGTGCCAATTCCAGGCCAAGGGTTGTAAGTGGGGATGACCCCTTCATACTCTCTGCTTCCTTGCTCTCCCTCTGACTAGAGGAAAATAATACAGAAGCCCTAGGGGATGGTACTACAAGCTATAATGAGCCTTGGTTACTGAATAATCAATGGAGAAAAACTCCACACTAACTAGCAATACCTGGTTGAACTGTAAAAATAGCATGAAATAATCTTTATTGTGTTTGGATTATTATATATTTTGGGGTTTCTTTGTTACAGCATCTAGCCAGATCCCAGATCCAGTGAATACTCTGAAAATATGGCAATAAAGGACTCTAGTCTAAATTACTTAAGGTCCATGATCCACAGAAAAAGAACATATCTGGGGATACCTTAGATAGTAAAGGTATATTAAAGATAAACTTGATTTTTAAAAAAGGCACCTCCAAGATACAAAAAGAGAAGATGTTATCAGAATTTGAGTTCATCAAATTGTAGCATTTGGTATTTAAACCAGTCATATGCTCCTCAAAATGCAGACTTTGGGGGCCACACATGACAAATACTGATTCACAAAGTTTGAGACATAGCCTATTAATCTACATTTTGAAATTTCCAGAGAATATTCTGATTCAAGTGTCCCACTGACCAAAGTATGGGAAAAAAAATACTAATTATTGTGGCCAAAAAGCCCAATTCAGGGGCTGAGGCTGGCACTTTGAGTTCTATCATTTTTATTTTCTGCCAAAAGAAAGTGTATTTATTAACCAGCAAAACTTTTTAAAATCCCTATAACTAAAGTTAAGGAGTAACTCATAATATGGGGCATTATGTAGAAGACATCAATACATGTCTTGCCCATAACAGATGCTAACTGAATTGTATTAACTAAAGATGGTTTAGTACAAAGGCAGTTCTCAGCTTGGCTACACACTGGAATCAGCTGGAGAGCTTTATAAAACACGGATACCTGAATTCTACCCCAGTTTCTTACTTAATTGGATGGAAGTAAGTTTAGGCATTAGATATTTAAGATTCCTAGATGATTCTAATATGCAGCCAGTGTTGAGAGTCATCTTGAAATCTGGCCCTCAGACCAGCAACTTGAGCATTACCTGGAAACTTATTTGAAATATAAATTTTCAGAACCCCAAAACTTCAGAATTTGAAATGTTTGGTGTGGGGTCCAGTAGCAGATTGAATCTGAGACATGCCCACGTGTAAGAACCACTGGTCTAGACAGTGGTTTCCCAATCTGATCCTCAGAATTATGGGGGGAAATTTCTGGAAATAGAAATTCCTCAGCTTCACTGCTGCTTCCAGTTTCTAAACCAGAAAGTATGAGGAAGGCTGAGAGAACTTACTCGTGTTTTTGTTTTGTTTAGTTTTGTTTTTTGTTTTTTAAGAATTTTGAAGATTTGCTGGGTTTGGGAACCACCTTGAGAATATGTTCTGCAAAAAGCACCGACTGAGGAAATCTGAATTCTAGTCTCACTGCTGTTTGTAGCTGCCCATGTGACTGTGACTGTGCACTCCCCCTCTGTCCCCAGAATCAAAGCTTCCTCACAACTGACTCCACACTTGTTGGGAAGCTCTAATGAACAGGAATGAGGTGTCAAGTTTCAAAGCTCTTGTAAATGTGAATTATTACCATCAAATAGTCTTAGAGTAGAAAAGGATGTTTCCTGCTCCATTTCTGCCTCCTGGGAGACTATTACCCACTAGCATGGCCTTTCATTTCTTGTTCTTTTGTGGAAAACCTCCTAAAGGACACCTTGGCCTCTGCTATCTTCTTCATTTCCATAATTATCTAGAGCTAAACTTGGCCCTAGGAAACTCATCTTGTAACAACGCCTCTCTGCCAGGGGAATTTTTTTTTCCTCTCTCTCCTTTTCTCACCTCTCTGTCTCTTCCTGTTCTAGATAGTGTCTGTCCATTTCACCCTCTTTCTCTTTTATTATTATTATTGAAGGATCATAAAGTGGAAGTCAGGTTACTGAGCTTTCTGAGACAGATGAGGCCAAGTGGTCCACTGGGAGCACTCGGCATCAGCATCTCGCAGTATCCCAGCATATGGAGTTGAACCTCCAGGCACTGACATTAGCACTCCTGCTTCAGGTAACTCATTTAGCTTTGGTGTCATTTTACAATAAATATACCATCCACCGACACAAATTAGACAGCTATTGAGATTAATTTTGAGGCACTATCGGCAACATCTTAAATCAAAAATCATTCTTTATTAGCATGCTTGGCGGTATAGTGTGCCTGCCCTCCCCCCTCCTGATCCCTGCCACAAGAATAAATGAGGCCCCGTGGTTGACATAGCGCATCAAGTGTTTTATAATAGTCTAATTGTAGCTAATGGTTTGTGCAGCTAATTAAGGCCCTATGAATTACAGTAATCAGTCAGGCTCATCCTTTAAACCAGATAGTTCTATTCAACCGTTCCTTTAGTAAGAAACAAAATATATAACTATATATAACTATAACTCCACACACACACACATACACAGCACACAGGCTGTAATGATCAGCTAGGTTCATCTGAGCACAAAGAAATTAATAAGACTGATATTTTTCTCTTACTTATTACAAAATATTTATTTAAAGAGACACAGGTTTTTCAGCAACAGCAATAGTCCCTGTGGATGGGGGAAAGGCAGAGTCTGTAGCATGTCATTTGCCTGAAAACTGAGAATCAGTTGACGCCAAGCATAGCACCTCTTCCCTCACACCTCCCTAATCCATCCAGGTTTTAGCCCAGGGTTACCATGTGGTATTTGTCACGTTGTAGGAATTCAAAGACCTCCGAGAAATGGTGCCTAAGAATTAAGCCACCTAGAGAGGGTGGTTGAAAAGTCAAAATGGATAAAACTCCATTTGTGAACTAGATGGCTGACAATACCATCAACATGATTAGATTCCTTTGGTAGCCCCCAATGATGCAGAGGAAGTTAGCAAGCAATTCAGGCGAGATTGGTAAGAGGAATGGGAAGGTTTTCTTCTGCAACAGGTTTGTTTTGAGGAAAATATTCTAAATAGAAGATCTATTAGATTACAAAAGAGCTCTCCAGAGGCCCCCAAGGATGCTCTTTTTCTTGGTTTATTTACAACTTGACCGGACATAGCAGGAAAGGACTTTGGAAGCAATTCTGCAAAGGCCTTTGGGGAACAGAAGAAGGGAGTAATAGGTGTGTTGCCTTCATGCTTGTATCTCTGATTCCTTGAGAAGGAGAAAAAATCCTATAGAAATATCATCAGCATGACTTCTGTTGGAACATGTCTTCTAGTCCTCCAGGATCCCATTGCCAGTGAAAAGTGGGAAAAGAAACAGGGATTTTCACAAAGGTCGTATGTTTTCATTCTTTCCAGCTCACAATCTCACAGAACTGGGTAGGACCTTGACAGTTCAACCAGTTCTTCACCTTGTTTTTAGGTAAGATTAGATTTAATTGCTCCGGACAGGTGATTAGATTATGTAAAATGTATTCCTGTGGCATATGTTTAATGCAGATTCTCATTCCCAGCAGCCACCTCCTTCTATCTGGTCAAAATTTTCTTACTGTAATACAGGGCCATTTCTTTACAATTTTAAAGGTCATGAGTCACTATCCCTTATGAATCCTGGCTACTCTCAGGTCAAATTATTCTTGTTTTGTTAAACTCCCCCCATAGATCTTCTTAGCTCACATTGTGGTATAGTAGAAAGCTCACTGGTCAGGAAAAAAAGAAAAAGAAAAAGTGCTATTTGCCTTATAACTAGAGTTTTAGGTATTTATTGGTTATCCATTACATCCCCTCAAGATTTACATTTATAGGTAGCTACTTAATCTGTATCCTCACTCTAAAAGATTCAACTGTTAGGTCTAGATGTTCCTTATTTCTGAAATGGCGGCTATCAACTAAAATGCTTACATTTATGTCTATCTGCTTAACAAGTCAGTGTAACTTGCTCATAATTTTTTATCTGTCTGTCTGTCTACTCTATATTTTTGCAAGGCTATAAATGTATTTTTCATGGTTATCCATGATGGCATTAAAATTTTTCTTTTTATCTATTTAATATGCTTTGTGAAGCAATAGCTGCATGTTGACATTTGATTGCACATACTTCAAGGCCTTTTATGAAGTTTTTCTTCCCCTTGAAGATGACCTGATGTTGGAGGAAATCGGATTGATAGGAGATGAAAAGTGTGATTTGCCCAGCTCTCATCACTAACCCCTTTCCCTCCCCACTCTGCTCTTTCCACACTCTTTTCCTCTACAATGGTCCTTGTACACTTTATGAGGCTTAAAATTCAGCTTGTGTAGAACCAGGTAATTTTGAAATAGATGCTTCTGGTTCAGGCCAAAAGATGCCTCTCCATGATGGGGATGTTGGTGGCTCCAAGTCTGGGGCTTTATTCCTACTGCACTGAAACAGATTTGATGGCAGCTCTCCATCGCCTGTTGTTGGCCTCCTTCTACAGGTCAGCATCCACAGCCCTTTCAATATGAGAAATGACTTTACCAGTCATTTTGGGAACAACTGATATTGCTACTTCAACCTATTGGTTTGGGGGATATAGGGGAGTATCCACTCCATTCCTACCATACCTCAAACTCTATAAATTTCAAGCATTTCAAAAGAAAGGATGATGATACAATGTATAATTGCATTCATCCTCCACAGTGCTGCCTCAATCCCATACATGTATAGAGTACAAAATACCCTTGATATCTGCAGGAATGTCAGCTCTATCTAAAAGAGTTTATCATACCTGAATGGCTAGAACTCTAGACTATTCCTTTTGGACAGACATTCACCTATCTAAAAGTGCAGATCTGGGCCAGCTGAGTCCCAAAGGTTTTCATGATTTTCTGACTCCACATATCTACTGAATGAAGGCAACAAAGCCCCAATTACTCATAAACAGAGTCCAGCCAGCTGCTTTTGCTTGACTCAATGTTTTGGTTTTTTTTTTCTGTTTTGTTTGATCCCACTCCAGAAAGTGGACACCATATTAATCGTATAAATACTGTATACACCAGTTGCAGAACCTTGGGGCTCATTTAAAAGGAAAGATTAAACACATAAATTATTACAATGAATTAAGCTGTCAAATTCCTTTACTCTCAGTACCCAGAGTATCTAAAAGACCCCAGTTCAAATCCAGGGACTATATGGAGAAGAATGGACCACCAGAAACACCCACATATCATGGGAATATTTCAGAAAATCATCTGGCATGTAGATCCATCTTCAAGGCCTCTCTGTACTACAGAAAACAGAATTTCCTAGCATGTATTCTACACTTTGTCAGTCTCTACCTTCTGTAGTCATCCATTTATCTCAGAATTCAGAGATGTGAGCTTTGATAGCTAGTTATGTGCCAAGCATGGATTTACCACTACCACTGCCCATGTACACAGCAAATTCAAAGGTAGTACTACATTGCTTGGCTCAGTGTATGAAAGATCTTTAATTCTGCAACCCAGAATTTATTTTTTTTATTTTTTTTAATTTTGAAAACTAGGCCATGGCATAGGTTAACAATGTTGTTGGTGCTAAAATGCAAGGTAACTGTAGAACACGCATTATAAGATTCTAGATTGTGTTGTGGAGAGAAATAGTAGGTTCAAGAAGAGAGGGGAAAGTATAGGCTAGAGTTATCCACTGCTTTTCAACAGTGGCCATCAGCTCCAGCAGTCCAGTGGTCATCTCAGTGTCCACAAAGGATGGTCTGTGACCCTAGGTCTGTCCTCTATAGTAGCACCCTCTCTTACTCTTCCAGAATCTAGATCCTATCCACTTTTCAGGCTTCTATGTGCATCTGGATTCCTCCAGGAAGGATCCCCAAAGAATGCCAGATTATGCCACCTTTCCTTTTTCTGAACAGAGAAGACTCTCGCTGTGCTATGTTGGAACTTAATCACACACACCCTTGAATTTATTTATCATTTAGGTTGTAGGCTAATGTTGAAATTAATTCACAGTTCTGAAATCTATACCAGAAGATTTTAGTGAAGGCGAGAAGCCTAAGAAAATCTTGGGGGCAAATTTTATGAAAAAGGAGAGACGACTGAGGCTGGGGAAATACAATAAGGGGCAGTAAACTGAATTTAACTCAGCCGTTCCAGAAACATAAGCTTGTCAACCAAAAATTCCAATTTACAGCTTATTTGAAAGCTGGCTCAATTTAACTTTTAAAAATACTTTTCTAAAGTAAAATATGCTGAAAATGATTATCAGAATATAGTTGATGATTATGTTGATCTTCATTTTAAGTAGTAAAAAACAGACTCTGAAGCCAGCTGGCCAGAGTTTGTTTCTGAGCTCTGCCACTTAGGAGCTGTGTGACTTTGGCAATGTTCCTTAACTGTTCTGTGTTTCTCTTTCTTTATGCACAAAATACTAGTAATACCAATATCTACTTCATGGGGCATCATAACGATCACATGATTAAATGGGATAATATATGTACAGTCCTCAGAATATTGCCCAGCATATAATACGTTCAATATAAGTGTTTAATGTACTTTAAGCACTTGAATGATCTTGAAATATTAGTGTGAATTAGAAAAGGCTCAGGTAGAAAGTGGGCTGGAACACCTTATATCTAAATTCTAATTTGCATTTCTCTAGGTACATATTGTCCCCAAGGATGTATTCTACTATTTTTGTAGGATAGGGAGTTGAAATATAAAATCTGACCCTTTTCCCAGGATTGCAGAAATAGAGCTAGACATTTAAACATAGAGAATTTCATAATATAGTTAATAAAACAATGAAACATTATAACTTCCCATTATCACTATCTACAAAATTGTAATTAATGTTTGTTAAAATCACAAAAGTGACAGGACCACTTCTATGTCAAATGAAATCTGATTGTTGAAGACGGCAATTAAATTCATTCTGATGTGATTTGGAGCAAGACCATAGTAATAATCTGTTTTGTCCTATGGCCATGTTTTCAGTTCTCTGTAGTTTGGACTTTTTAAAAAGGAAGTATAGACACCTTTTGATGTTGCAGAAAAAACAGAACTTTAAGAACTGATTACCACTATGATGACCCCTCGAGTGCCTCATTATCTCCATCCACAAAATGGAGAGAATCATTTGGCTATAGTTATGGTAACTCCAGAGCAGTGGTCACTTCCTAACTATCAGAAACTATATGTAAAACCACCATTAGTGACTTGTTATTTTTGTTATAACTTCCCTACTGTTTCCAAAAAATATGATTTAGAGATACTCATATACTCAGAGGTTGGTCAATATTTGTACAGAAAAGGTCATACAATCTAGAAGAAGAAGGCACTGTTGCTGTGTCACATGGTTATCATTGCCACATTTTCTCAACCACATCTATGGGCACACATTAAATTCTATATTTTTAAGGAGATAAGAGAACAGGTTATTTGAAACAGAGTTCTCTGAAAAAAATAAAATGTATAGATAACATGCATCTCAAGTCCTGTGTGTGTCAGCTCATATAAGAGAAGGGATGTCATGCAAATAATAATAATACAATATTAGTAGCAATCACTTATATGGGCCTGACTATGTGTCATCTATTCTTCCAAGTTCTTTCCATGTAGTAAGTAATTGCACATTGGAAACGGCTTATGAAGTAGGCACTATTTTATTCTTTTTTTTTTTTTTCTTTTTTTAACAAATGTGAAAACTGAGGCACCAAAGAGTTAGAGAGCTGCTATGAGTCATTCAGAATTCAAATCTGGGCACTCTTGTTCCCAGACTTTGTGCTTTTAGACACAACTGCATTACGTTCTGTATGGAGGGGGGCTAAGTTTTAATTAGAAACTCAAATGAAATACTTCCTCATTTACTTAAAGAGGTGAATTGGTCTTGGGGATACAAAACAGATTCAGGGCTTGCCCTCAGAAAGTATAGGCTATACCAGGGACTCAAGCACTTCATACATAGTCACTTGCCTATTTATTTCAAAGTGTGAAAAATACTATGCAGAAAAGCATAAGGAATAAAATTAAGTTTTAGAAAGCAAAACATTTCAGAAAGCATAGTTGCTTACAGTCTGCTAAATGTAAGCAACAAATACACCAAAGTATAAAGCTGATAAAGTCATAAAGGATAGGGACCTTGCCGATTTTGTCTCACTCTGTAACCCAAAGCCTTGCATCATATCTATCCTAGGGTAGGCACTCACAAAGCATCTACTGAGGAGGGGTCCTATGAAACAGCTAAAGACAGGCAAGCCGTAAGAGCAGACCTACTAGATTAATCACCTCTTCTCTCTTATTCACTGTAAGAGCATGAACCTAAGGACCAAAGGTCCCCGTGCCATCCCAGCTTATCAGCATCTGCTATACCTGCAGATCCATGCCTGACCCAGACACAGGCTCTCTTTTGAGCCACTGTTTATATTATTAATGGGCACACCACTCAAAATCATCACCCGGTAACCCCTGTACGACTGCCATGTTCTGATTGAGAAATTCCACTATTGCCAAGCCTGAGAGCTAAATGCCATATTCTAACACTTGGTGATTTGGGGAAGGTAAATCTTCCAACAAGAGCTAATCTCCCCTTGTCCATATATTATTTGTGTTCTTCAATACCCCAGACCTGTCCGGAAGTTTCCATGCGGCTTTATCACAAACATCCGCTGCGGCTGCTAGAACACTGACAACAGGATAGGTCTTAAGAGATGGGAGACATGCTCTCCTTGTTTGTGTTCCTTGCTGCATATAAAATTAGTTTGTGATATCTGCAGGAGTGAGGGCAAGAATTCCTTTCATGGTGAGAGATGCTTTTGACACACAGTACTGAGATGCTGGAAAAAAGTTCTCTAGACTTACTAAGTCAACTTTCTTGAGAGGAAAATTTACAACTATGTTGGCAAGTATCATTGCCTGGAAAAACTTTCCTTCCTTCCTTTCTCCCATCCTTCTTCCTTTCCCACTGCTTCCCTTCTTCCCTCTCTCTTCCTTTTCTCTTCCTTTCCTTTCCTTTTCCCTCTCAAGAACTATGATTCTCTTTTGATTTTTCTGATATGGAATTGCTAGAGTTTTAGGCATTGATTTTGGGTGACCATTGCATGATCTGGCTTTGTAAATATATTGGGCAAACTACTCAACCTTCCAGTGAAATTTAAAATGTCCTTACTATATCAAAGTCCCCCACCTCCACTTGGCTCTAATGAGTAACTATTCACCTTAGGAACCCATGTGTCTTGCTTAGAGTTAGGGCTATTTTATTTGTCTCTTTATTTCTACTGAAATATTTTGGCTCGAAATATACTTCTTGACACTCGAGTCAGATTAGTCTCCTGTCTACCTCTAAGCATTGTGGGCTCTATTCCGGGTAGAAATGCCCCAACCCCTTTTTTTCTAGTGTGACCACCATCCATTCTCTAAGAAATGCTGGCCACAGGCAAGACTAGAAAGTTGGTATTCTCCCCTTATCCATGTCATTTTGTGTCCCTATGGTATTCCATCCCCTCTGGATGCTCAGTGCCAACATACTATTCTCCCTTAGCATCTCTTCTTCTATGAAGAAAAGATCTAATATCAATAATTACACTTCATTGTCAATATAAATTAATGTTTTCCTACTCCAAGGGATATCCTCAGGCTAATGATAGACTTTTTCCCCATAGGTTATAAAAGAAAGAAAAAAAAAAAGAAGAGGAGAAATTACATTAATTTGACAGAGCATCAGCTATTTGTCAAAAACTATGTTATAAATCTTACATATGCTATTTGTTTTTACATCTCTCTATATTATTATTAGAACTATCTGCAGATGAAAATAAGCTTTTGTTCTTTGTTTAAAGTTTCAGAGCAGAGCCAGAATTTGAAGCCAGTCTAGGTCCATATGCCTTTAAAATCTCACCGTGGAGTATGGTAGTCCACATCAGGGCAATGCTCTCTCATATTGCAGTTGCAGGTCAAGTGCCACCTAGTTTTCTAGAACCTTCTCTATTACATGGTTTCTTTCTTCATTGGAATTCTCATAGCAGTAAGAGTCCGTGCCATAAAAATGATAACTTCACTGAATACTGCCATTATGTCATAGTAATGGTTTTATTTGTATGTATCAACATTATAATGAGACTGTAGGCAATTTCAGACAAAAAACTACATGCCTTGTCTTTAAAAATATACTTCTAGACCATGAACTAGAGAGTCACACACAGCAAATATTTAGTGAATCCTTGACCTTCTGAGGATTGGTGAGATATGACAGGATGAGACTGGATTTCTAAAGATGACTGGGGAGAATAAGAAGGAAGAGAAACAGTTCCCATGATGTATTTCTTATCCAGGGAAGTTTTGAGAAGTTCCTAACCAACATTCCCTTTACCTTATAAGTATTATATTAAAGCAGCTACTTGTTACTTTCTAACTACCATCTTTGTGAATGGTACTTCCCAGAACTGTGCAGTGTTAGGGATAGCTCTGTCTAGCCCCAGTCGTCCCTGGTGATGGTTAAGGTTTATGGAGATAAGCCTAGCACTTGTGAGAAGATAACAAACAGTGGAAATCTGCAGGTCCCCCATCCGTTGTGGCTTCACCATATTCTTCCTTTCATTCTGCTGGCACTAACACTGTCTCACCGATGTCCTGACTGAAGATAATTTTCACATAGGATAGTTTGGGCTATTCATAGCAGCAAAACACGATGAACAGAAAACTGTTGGGATTATCATAAAACTCTTTCACTTTGTGAGACGATTAATATTGGCATGTGGCTTGTTGGTTTACACTTTAGAGCCCCCAGGTGATATTATTGATGAATCTCAACTCTTCTTTCTTCTGAGCCTTTTCCATCATAAATTCAAGGCAGCCACTTTCAATTATTCATGACTGAGGTAACTTTTCAAGTTACAAAGATATTCTCTGAAGGAAGTGCTGACCACAGAAGACACAGGGTATAAAGGCTCATAATATCTCTTATCACCAGGGCACTATCCTTGTGATGGCTCAGTATCTAGGGAAGAACTTGTTGAAATGCCACCTCCGTATCAACAAGGACTTCCACAATTCCCTTGACAGAGAAGATCTCACGTGGGCAGCTACATACTCTGGCCTAAAAGTGACACACATCAATTCTACCCATAATCCACTGACTAGAGCTAGCCACTCAGCTCCATGCAAACAATGTGGAGTCATCTCAGAAATGAGTCCTCTTGTGTTTAGAAGAAGAGTAGACTAAATATGGGTAAGCACTAAGCTTCTGTTCCATCCATAGAGCTTTCTATGTCTCCTTAAATGATAATAATAATAGAGTTATTTGTGAATATGTCCCCTACCAATAGGAAGGCAGGACCTTTTAGTTGCACTTAGATGAATCTCAAGGAGGCATATCCAAGATTATTAGGAAGACCCCATTTTTTCTCTCACCTGACCAGATACACAGTAACATCTGTAGAGATGGCAGATTCTGTTTCTAAACTCCATTCTTACACCTGTTACCTGGATATGTTCATGGGTTTAGAAACTGAAGGAAATATGATTAATGCATGGTCTTACAGGGATTCTCAGAGACATTTTGTTAATTGGAGAGCTTCCATATAGTCTCTCCTATGAAAGTAAGAATATACTTTTTCCTGTGTTTTGCCTCAATTATGAATTGTGAAAGAGCTTAGCTCTTTATGATATGGTGGACAAACAGCCTTTCCTGAGACAGAATCCCAAATATTCCCAGAAATAACCTAGAAAATGGGAAAGGTACCATAAATAGCAACTTGAGAGACAACATTTCTAACTCTGGACTGTTTTCCTATACGAAGTGAACTGAGAAGCAGTTTTCCTCTGACTGGTCTAGAAGTTACGCATCCAGCTAGGTTATTTTTGGAACCCGCTACGCTGAGAGCATTTCTGACAAAGTGGGTTTCTGAATACGAGAAAACAATGGGACAATATTTAGCCCAGATACTCCAGACAGAATTTCTGATGGAAGCTTCCTTGTCCTTGTACCATCTTCAACAGAACTCCAGATAAGCGGATGTGGTTTTCAAAGCACACAATGTTTGAGATTTGCACTGGATTTGGGCCATTAGACCAAAGTTATAACCACTTGTCCTAAACCTCTCTCCAATTAACTGAACTATGAATCCTAAAGTCAATTTTGCATTTTGAGAGAAATCTTCAAGCGAAATGTCAACAGGGTATAAACAGCAAGTATTTACTCAATAAGGATTCTCCAAGATGCTCTAGAAGCAGTAAATACAGAGTTTGAGATGTAGTCTTAGACTCTTCATTTAATACTAATACATGTGTCTTCAATTACTTACACTTTAGTGCATCTCATAGGAAACAGTGGGTATGGTCTCTGGAATCCAAGTAAGATTCCTTGTGTGTACACAACTGGATTTTAAACATTTTGAGATCATAGCTTCTTTATTTTTTTAACACATCTATTTATTTATTTGAGAGAGAAAGAGAGCATCAGAGCACGAGAGGGGGAAGGGCAGAGGGAGAGAAACCTCAAGCAGACTCCCCACTGAGCCCAGAGCCTGACATGGGACTTGATCCCATGACCTGTGAGATCATGACCTGAACCAAAACCAGAGCCACACAGGCTCCCCAAGATCATAGCTTCTTTGAAGAACTGTTAAGATCTTTTTGGATCTTATGGGTCTTATGAGAAAATGTTATGGATCTCCTACCTAGAAATGTGCAGACAATTTGAATACATTTTTGAGAGGTTTATAAGCCATCTGAAGCACCACTGAGGTCCATGGAACTAAGATTAGAGACATTAACATCCACCAACAGCCAGTTCTAACAATCAGTATGTAGCTGCTCATGTGAGATCTTCTCTGTCAAGGGAATTGTGGAAGTCCTTGTTGATATGGGGGTGGCATTTCAACAAATTCTTTCCTAGATACTGAGCCATCACGAGGATAGTGTCCTGAAGAGTGGCCCAGACCCACAACAGACTTCTCATGAATGAGGAATAAATTGTGTTTAGCAACTGATTTTTTTTTCGTCTGCAGCATAAGCCTGCTCTAACTAAAACAATGAAAGAGGTGTTATGAGGTGTTGTTTTTGCAAAAAGATTTTGATAGTGGATAGAGGTAGGAAAAAATTTTAACAGAAAAAAAAAAAGCACAGGCAAAATCATAAAAGTGGAAAAGTGTCATTTTCATTGGGGATGAAATGAACAATTACATTTGGCAAGAATACAGTAAGAAGTAGATAATAAGCCAGAAGACATAGATTAGAATGTTAACACTGGATTCATACTTAATCCTGTTGGCAACAGATAATCATCTATTGTAGTGAGGAACATATTAAGGGGAGGAATTAAAGTGAGAAGAGGTTGGGAGAAAAAAAAAAGAGTGATTTTTAAATGAGTTTAGGTAAGAATAATAACATCTATAGAAGATTAGAGATAAAAGAAAAATAAAATAGGAAATATATTTATAGAAAAAATACTGAGGGCCACCTGGGTGGCTCAGTCGGTTAAGCATCCACCTTCAGCTCAGGTCATGATCTCAGGGTCCTGGGATTGAGCCCCGCATCAGGCACCCTGCTCAGTGGGGAGTCTGCTTCTCTCTCCCTCTGACCCTCCCCCCTGCTCGTGTTCTTGATCTCTCTCTCTCAAATGAATAAATAAAAAATCTTAAAAAAAATACTGAAAAGCACAACAATTTACTTGATTTGACAACAGACTGTTGGGGTGAAGGAGAAGGGGTGACTCAAGAAGCTACAGTGAAGGCCGCTACAACACAGAGGTGTTATTAGTTAAACAGACTGCTCCTGTGTACACACCTAACACCTTGTCTACGGGATACTCTCCTCTAAGTTACAAGCAAGTAACTGATTTTGGAGAACAGCCTATTTCTAAGATGAGGCTCTCATCAGAGATGTCCTCGCTGGAGAAGATGAATTTACTATGTCTCTAAGTCCTCACTTTGCCTCAGCCTGTCCTCTCAACGTTTATCCATATTTGGGATAATCTCAGGAAAGCCCATAACAACGCATGTGATTCATGTCAGTTTGTCAGGCTAACATAGACGCCTGGAGACCTGACATCTGGTTTCCACACAGGCTTTCCCCAGGTTCATATGTGCATGGGGTAAACACTCAGATCTTCTGTAATTCACAAATGCTAAGGGAAACAAGGAAAAGGAGACTGATGAAAAATAAAGAGTAAAAGTGCCTCTTCAGCCATAACGTGGCTAACGTTTAACAGAATATAGGAGACAAACAAGAATTAATGGTTAAGAACATAGAATTTGGAGGTTGGCATGTCTGATTTTAAATCACTGAAGTGCCACTCTAAGTCTCTGTAAACTCAGTTTTCATCTCAGAAAAAATAATCCTTGTAGGGCTGTTATGTAAGTAAACGAGATGTTGTTCTCAAAGTCCTTCGCATAGTGTATTTTCAAAGTAGCCATCAGAGTGATTCTGTTATATGTAAGTCAGATCACATTACTCACCCATTCAAAACAACCCATTTGCCTGGCAATGTCCTGTGAGTCCCAACATGACCTGGGCCCCTGGTACCCTTTGGTACCTCAGACCACAGACCACTCTTACCCCTACTTGCAGGTAGGTAATCCGAGTGGTCTGAAACCTTGGGCAAAGTGCTCACCTTCCCTGTTTGCTCATCTGTAAAATGGGGATAATAATAATACTGCTCTTGGGTTGTTCCCAGAACTAAGTGAGTTAATCCACATAAAGAGTGGGAACAATGTTTGGCGTATGGTAAGAGCTGGATAAGAATCGATTGTTACTACTATCTGATAAATACTTTTTTTTTTTTAAAGATTTTATTTATTTATTTGAGAGAGAGAGAGAATGAGAGAGAGAGAGAGAGCACATGAGAGGGGGGAGGGTCAGAGGGAGAAGCAGACTCCCTGCCAAGCAGGGAGCCTGATGCGGAACTCGATCCGGGGACCCCAGGATCATGACCTGAGCCGAAGGCAGTCGCTTAACCGACTGAGCCACCCAGGCGCCCTGATAAATACTTTCACAGTGAGAAAACTCTAAGTGGAAAAAGTCAGAAGGAACTGAAAATATCACAATTGCATTCAATTCTATCATCTTCATTCTGGCAATTATCTGCCTTGTACTCTTCAACAGTTATTTCTCTTTACCTAGATTTGAATCCTGGAATGCATGTTTATCTTTTTTTTTTTTTTAACCTGTTTATGTACTTCAGGACCAAGGCTGCACTCTCATAAAGTACATGCTCAGAAGATGTGTGGTGAATCAGACTGTGGCTGGGGAGATGCTAGATATACGTGATTTAAGGTCGACAGAACAAAGCTTGAATACAAAATAGTATGCTCATCTCATTTGGGCATTACCTTTCTGTTATAATGACTGGAAGATCATTCGCTTGAAAAGTATTAAGTATCTAGCACGTGCTGGGCATTCGTTCACAACAATGAACAATGCATATCAAAATCTCTGCCTTCATAGTGCTTATAGTCTAGTAAGGGAAGATATACAACAAAATAAGTAAATTAGAGGTGTGCCAAAAAGTGAAAAGTGCTATGAGAGAAAATAAAGAAGAAGAGGTATGGAGGGTCTTAGGGAAGGTGAGCTTAGGCAGGATGGGAAAAGAGGGCCTCCCTGCAGAGGTGGCAATGAGCAGTCTTGCAAGGAGCCTAGGGAAAAGGCAATGTAGGGCGAGAGAAGAGAAAGTAAGCAGGCCTGAGGGAAAGAGCTTGGTATGTTCAGAGGTTAGCAAGTAATCCGAGTGGCTGAAACCTCGGGTTCTTTTTACAGATGAGCACAGCTAGTAATTGCTAGAGCTAGGCTACAATCCCAGGCAGCCTGACTGGACAGACTGTGGTCTTAATTACACTGTGTTAGGCATATGATAAAATACTCCTCATATGTGAGTCACATGAGGCATAAGTTAATATTTCTCAGTTGAATTCTAAGTATATGTTTTGCCCTCCCTCTACTGTCATCACGAGTGAATGTGACAGTTTGAATTTAAAGTGATATGAAATAAAAGGAACAGAGAGATAGAATTATGAGAATTATAGGAGAAGCCCCGGTTTAGGGGTCAGGCGCTTACCTCCTGGGGATACCACTAAGTAGCTGTATAACCTTGGTCTAATACTTTACCATGTGGAGGCCTCAGTTTTCTCATTATATAAATATGTTGTTATTGGAAGCAATGATCTTATGGTCTCCTACAGAATACAATCTGATTCCGTGATACCACCAGGAAAGCCCCGTGTTGTTCAGCAGCCAGCAGCATTAATTTGAGAGCAATAGGGAATATGGTTAAGTCATCCATATTTCACTTTGAACTCAGATCAACCTCTCTGGGGGAATTTAAGAACTGGGTATATATGGGAACAAATATGATCAAACATAAGAGCTTTGGAATTATACCCTATTGGAGAAATGTCAGGAGACTAAGAACAGCCAGAACAAAGACAGCAAGAAAATGAACCCTGCACTGATTCCTTGTCAACTGGAGATATCCAATCATCCTCAGGAAAAAACGCTTCAAATGCATAATAATTTTAATGAGCTCCGACTGCACCCTCTCCTCCCCACCATTACTCAGTTTCCATTGGCTCAGGAATCAACATTATCACCTTTAAGAACAATGAGGCATCAAGTCACTCTCATTTAAAAAAAAATGTAATTCTTAATGGATATTTTAAGAGTCAACGTAAAGTCAAATGTAGTGAACAGAAGGGTCTTATCATGATAACATTTGTCACCAGCTTGAGAGAAAACAGCACTGGAGCCTCTGATAGCTGGGAAGAAAATGGTTGCTGGTGTGGCAGCAGCTACAGTCTGTGTTCAGAGTAACTGCACTTGGGAGAAATTTGGGAACAGGGCCTGAAGAGGCAGTAAAGGGCCAGATCAGCTCCCGTGTCTGAGGTGCTTATCAGTGAGCTTGAGGAGGGCTGTGGATGCGTGTGAATAGAAAATACTCAGCAGGACGTTCCTGGTGCAGGCGTCGGAAAGAGGGCAGTGGATTTAGCTGAGTACGAAAAGTAGAATCGCAAACTAAAGCTTGTCACTGTGAGCACATCAGATTCTCAAGGCTTCGAGGTGTATACCCTTTCAGAATTTTTTTCTTTTGATTGAGACTGCAGGTCTAACCACAAGAGAACATAGGGAAGAGGAATGTTGTGGTTTTTCTCATGTCTTTAAAAAAGATCTGGAACTGTGATAAAGGTGCATTTCTATAGTCAAACAGGATTTAATATAATACACTAATCATTAGTATGCAAAGAGAATTATATAATATTAATACAATGACTTTATAATATAAGAAGATGGTGATTCTGTTTCCCCACCCATCAAACGTGAGCAGATAGTCAGGCAGACTAAACTAGAATAACATCAGTCAGCATGTATGCATGTTTCCCAAGAAGTCTCCATGTCATGTCTTGGACTTAGGGAACTCCTGCTATGGTACTTGGCCAGGTGCATGTGCCCTCCCTTCCAGGATTTACCCCAGTGGTAGCTCCTCTCTTACCCCACCTCACCCTTCATAAGTCATGTATGAGGACTCACAGATACTGTTGTTGAATAAATTAATTAGACAATGCTGTAGAATGACATTCAGCACCTACCAGAAAGGAGGAATCTCCCTTCCTAGGCTGACAGTAAAGATCACCTGAGTGTTGCCGACTTCTCTATTCCCAGTGCCCAAAACAAGTGATTATTCAGTAATTGATCATTTGTTCAGTGAATGAATCAGAGAATAATTGTATCAAATTCTTCACTCCAAAAAAACCCCAAAACAACTGATACAGATATTTTCTTCTATTAGTGTTGCATGTCTGTTCCATTAAACTTGAATGTTGTTATGACTGGTCTCCTTTCTAACCACCTCCCCCCCATTCTGACTCCATTCCCCTACAAACCAGCCCTCTGCCTTCCATCACTTCACTTCTATTGTCTAGTGAGATAGTGGAGGGAATAAGAAAATAAAACAAAACAAAACCCTCATCCCTAAAACATTCATATTTAATATTATTCAAGCCAAGCTGAAGTAGAATAAACTCAGAAAAACAAGGAAGTCATTATCAAGAAAATGAGAAGTTACACGTGATTTTTTTTTCTTCCTGTTATTTCCACATGGTTATTGGCACCTCCATTTTATAGTGGTTTTAAGATTATTGTAGTGGAAACCTGGCTACAAAAGTACAGATTTGCTTTCCATCATTGCAACATGGACTTCATCATGTGAAGATGCAATCTGTATTTTAAAATACATATTAAATTCTATTCCAGTCCCCAAAACTATGCTTCCCAGCTTCTCTCCATCCTGCCACATACAGATCCTCACTGCTTGAAGCAAACCTGATGTACAGAAATCAGAATTCTCTTAAACTCCAAGGTGATTCTTTCCTTTACAAGAGTATTCACCAAAATGTTCCTAAAAAATAGCTGCTTTCTCTTCTGCATTTAAATGATAATGTGACATACAAAAATTCAGTCCACAAAGAAAGTTGAAGGAGTTCAACTATGCTTTTAAATGACACAAGATCAATAACTTAAATCTGAATAGGGATTTAGATTTTTTTTAAAGTCTTATCATCAATCAACACCATCCAATTAAAGATTGCCTTCTGAAGATAAAAGAGGGGGCCAGGGTTAAAAATTTAAAGATAGTAAAAGACACAGGCTGTGCTTTCAAGAAGCTTATGTTCTAATTACAGAGAAAGCGAGGTAAATATTTAGAACACAGTGTGGTTGGTATGTCCTGTGTTGAGAACAAGACAGAAGGCCCATAATGGAGTTGTTTATCTAAGCCTCACATCACCAAACCCAAACTTAACTATAGTTCCGGCTCTTTCAGAAATGGAATTTTCAACCAGTCTTCTGGAATCAAATGATCAGCACTAGTTAGGTAATCTGCCTGATAGACCCCTGCCATCCCCTAAAGGAAAGTAACTTTGCAATAACCAACACGTGATTTTTGTGTGTGTGCCTGGTCTAAGTTCCTTGCTCCTCCTCCCTTCTGGCTATAAAAATCTTTCATTTTGTAAAGCTCCTTGGAGCTCCCGTCTATCTGCTACCTGATTCAAATTGATTTTTGCTTAAATAAACTCTTAAAATTTTAATACGCCTTAGTTTATCTTTTAATACTTATCATAAAGGCACAGAGCAATACAGAGGAAACACAAAGGAAGTTACCTGTGGGCAGCAAGAGAAAGCTGAATGGTGGAAAGGACAGCCTTCTGGATGATACAAGCAGTGAAATTTGCTCACCTCCATTGCCTCCACAGCTTCTTCCCCATCATGCAGTTTGGGTGCCTACTACATGGCCTTGCTCTGAAGCTGTAGTATAAGTTAGGTTCTAATTAACTTCATATGCAACATAGGATCTGAAAGTATCTGGTCTACCACCATCTCTACATCGTCTTAGAGTAATAAACAACTTGGTTTTCTGAAGTGATGCATCATATTGATCTTCTCAACAGTTATGTGAATCACTTAAGTTCCCTTCTTGGCCTCTAACAGAGCTTTAAAACACCACTTGTTAACGGCCGATAGTAGCCAGCAAGAACAAACCTAGCTGAATCCTCTAGCTCAAATGCAAGTTTAAGAAAAGTCCATGAATATGATCTACTTATGAACCAGCATGGCAAAGTAGTTAACTGGTGCTTAGGAGAATGGGCTTTGAAGTCTCACAGACCTGTATCTCTCTTTCTCATTTCCTAGCAGTACAACTTCGGGCAAGTTGCTCTACCATTATCCTCAGTTTCTTCAACTATGAAATATACAGTATCTCTCATAATTTTGTGAGAATGAAATTAGATCACTACATAAAGCTTTTAGCACAGTACCTGATACCAATAAAGTAGCTAGGGAATGATTATTATAATTCTTTAAATTATTTAGTCTAAAATGTGCACTATCTAAGCTTGTCTATTTTGAGAACACAACTCACCCTAAAGAGTACTACTTGAGGGGTACCTGGGTGGCTCAGTTGGTTAAATGTCCGACTCTTGATTTCTGCTCAGGTCATGATCTCAGGATCATGAGATCGAGCCCTGAGCTGGGTGCCATGCTGAGCGTGGAGCCTGCTTAAGATTCTCTCACTCCTTCTCCCTCTGCCCCTACCCCCAGCTCGTTCTCCCTCTCCCTCTCTCTCTCTCAAAAAAAAAAAAAAAAAAAAAGAATAGTATCTGAGAAAACCTTGGGTAGAAAAAGAACCAAGATTCTTTAAAGGCATCGGGACTATTCATTTCCAAATCCCACATAACTGGAATTAGTTGTCACTGTCTCCAGCATCTTCACATACTTTTTCCCCCTTCTCTTGATGAATCCTTCTTCTCCCTCCAAGACATTATGCCTGCTTGTACTTTCCCCTCCATGAAAAATCATCTTGTATCCTTTGTGCTACCATTCTCTGTTTATAACCCCCATTTACAATCCCCTTATCTGTCCTCTAGGACTCTGGGGTCTGGTCTCTAAAGATTAAATCCTGGGAACTGTTTTTTCTTCAATAATCATTTTTATGCCATTTTCCCTCTGGCTTCTAGTTGGGTTTGGCCAGTAGGAGGCACCAGCAAGAAATACAAGGAAAAAAGGAGGACTCCAGGTGCCTCTTCCTCTGCTCCCTCCCTGTTTTGTCATCAGGGTCTGACAGGGGCTGTCGCTCTCTCTGCAGACCCTGCCCAGCGGCTCTCCTCCTTCCCCTTCAGCCTGAAAAATGGTGGTGGCTTCTTGCTCTTATTAGTCCCCAGTGGCCTCAACACCCTTTGCTGATTTCCTTAATCCTCTTCAGTAAATAATTTTCCTTGGACTCCCATGCCTGTTGTTTTCTGCAGGGAAGCTGGCTAACTGTCTTTCACTTTCATTCATTCTGTTTGCCCGTTCATCTATTCATTTAACCATCTATTCAAATTAAAACATACTAGTCACTATGCTGGGACACTGAGGTGCAAATAAGAAAGTGAACTGTAAGGACTGTAAACGTGGCCAAGTCTGCACCACATTCTGGAACTACAGAATACCCAAAGGGACGACCAGCCCTCCTGTCCGCATGAGGGTTTCTGGATCAGCTGCCTTGGTGGAGTGATAAGGTAGTATGCAGACAGACTGTAGAGAATGCAATTAGAGGCGAGATCTACATATTCTACCCTCTTTCCCCCAACACACACACACACACTAAATCTAATGGAAGGGTTCCTGGAAAAGGCAGAGAACTTTTTCTGAGCTAAGTATACCATTTCCATGATCCAAAAATTTTGTCACATTTAAGATAGAAGATATTTATTTGTCACCTTTAAGACAGTTGTCAGATATCCATTAGCTGCAATGGAACCAAAACAGAATTTTCAAAGTAGGTGGTGATAATGACGAAGATGGCCTAGAATGAGCAATAACCAGAAGTCACATATGCACTAAGGAAAAGCAATGGCATCAGAACTACAGACACTGCACCAAATCATAGAATCTAAGTCCCAAAGAGAATAGTCTTACCGAAGGTCACAAGTATGATTAGAATGAACCCACTTCTCATGACACCCTGTCCCTACATTTTTAGGACTGATGATTACGAACACAGTTATATTTTTAACAAAAATCAGAGCCATAAGTAAGGCATGATAGAATTTCAGGAAATCAACTACATCTGGAGTAACTACTTTGGAAACTTAAGGCTTTGCTGGGCCCTCAAAATCACTGTACAGGCCGTCATTTTCTCCACCTACGCATACGGCCAGCCCTGCTTCTGGTCCTGCTGACTGGGAAGGGCTCAGCTGTGATTTGTACACACTTTTCTTCATATCTCAATGCCCTCAGGTAAGGGTGGATTAACTTGCCCTTGGCATTCTTGGTGTGAGGCATCATCTGTCATGCCGTATGTCTTTTTAAAATTTTCTTGGCTTGAACCTTTCCATTTTGTTATCACTAGTAAGATTGCAGGCAGTTCCAACTGTGAGCCATTTGAGTTCTCAGGTACGTGTTTGAGGGGATGAAGACCTGTGCCAGGAATATAGGTTAATGCCAGTGCCAAACACAAATCCTCCTCTATCAGATTCTGGAGAAATCCTGGAAATGACTGTAAGAATAACTCGTAGTGGTCACATAGTGTTCTTTTTCAGTGAAGAGATGCAATGTGTCTATCTACACTGTTCTTAGAGAAAGGTGTTTTGTCTGAACTGAATTTTTGTTAGACGCAGCAGTTGGTGAGTAAAATCCAATCCTTAACCTGGTCAGCCCCCATTTGTACTGGATGCTGTGGCAGTTGACCAGGTGCCCACAGTCAGGACTGAAGCATTAATTTCCCCAGGTCCTAAGTGCTGGGAGTGTTGGTGTGGACAGCTCTCAGCCCAGTCTGTCCTTTTCCATAATTAGCTTTTGGCTGAAGAGAGCAGCTTTGTCCAAGACCATACTGCCTTCCTAGGGGACCATTCTCCTTTACTATCTGGAGTTAAGAGTAAAACACTAAAGGGATAAAACCCAGGCACCTTTGTCCTAATATGAAGATAACTCTTCAGGGGCCAATGCCAGACCACATAGAATCTGCTTAGTCCTCTGTTGCTACTGCACTGCAGCCCGACTTCTCCTTCTGCCCGACCCTGCATCCTTCAGACCGTGCATCCTTCATTCATCCCTCCAAGTGTCGCTCCTGAGAGCACTCTCCAGTGGACTTCAACTGTGTCAATCTCTGTCTCAGAGTGAGTTTCCCAAGGAACCTAACTGGAAGCACCCATCATTCCAGACACTCCTAACAAGCTAGGACATATTCTGCATCATATTTGCAAAACATTTTTTCTGTCCTTTGTTTCACTGGAACCTTAATACCATCTCCAGAATCAGAGAGAACCGGATTTTCATGACTTTGTGCTGGCCCCATACCCAATTCATTAGCTATTCAACTTGCCAGTGTTCCAAACTTTTCTGGATGAAATAAGCAGATCCCTTGTAATTCTACTATCCTATCCTTCTGCACTGCCACCTACTCCACCATTTGTATTTAGCTTTCTGCACTGCCACCTACTCCACCATTTGTATTTAGCTTTCTGCTCTGAAGAGCTCCTAAAATATTGCTCTGGATTGTATCTTCTTTGCCCTCTCACTTCATTAATAATGACAATAATGACAATAAGAATGGAAAATATTTTTAAATATATATGATACAATTATACTTGACAGATATTCCAAATTATTCCTCAATAAAATAAAAAAAGAACGGAAAATAGTTAACTGATTATTTAGATGAGATAAATGAGGTTCTAGAAGACTGAACCTGATTCTCCCACATGCAGTACCTGGGAGATGAAAAATGTCATAGGACAGGGACAGTATCATTGGTATTGCTGTGCCATTCATAAGGAGAATAGGGAAAGGTCTCTGTGTGCCTGTGCCAGGACTTACATGCATTATTTTCCCAGCCCTTAGGAGCCCAGGGAAGAAGAGAGATGCCAGGAATGGACAAATAAATTAGTGAGTGAACAAATGAAGTGTTACAAAGCGTTCTAGCCTATTATCCTAATGGATGACTCCTTTACCCCCCCCCTTAAGAAACAGGTAAATGAGGAAGAGGTCTTCTTTCCTAAAATAATACGTGATCTTTTTTTCTTATAAAATTCCCCATATGAAAGGTTTCCATTAGGAACCCAAAGTGAAAAATTAGGAAAATTCAGTAAACTGTTCAAGGTCACCTGGCAGAGAGATACCCAGGCACCAGCTCCTAATCAGACCTGGACTTGCTTCTTTGGATGCTCTGTGTAGACAACCTGGACTCTTCAGTATGCAGGGAATATGTTCTGCAGAAGGTGGGTAAACTGAATTCTCATTTTAATTTAGATAACCTTTTGATAAATATTTGTTTCTACTAACTCTTTAAAGACTGTTTTATAAGGCTGATTTATGTTCTCTGTCGCTTCCCTACCTCTCTCCGTATCCAGTGTTTTATTCATTTATCAGAATAGTCATCAAAATAATGCATATTATTATTTTTAACTAAAAAAAATTTTTAAAAATAACTATAGATATCTTTTTGTTTATTTTTAAATTTCATTAAAACATTTTATGTAGCCAGGAGATTAAAATGGGCCAAAAATCAAAGATACAAAATAAAAGAAAGTGAATAGTCTCCATGTGAACTCATGTGCCAAAAACACTAGTTCCCTCCACCACAAAAACCTATGATCTCAGGTTCTTGAGCATCCTTCCAGGGACAGGTTATGCAAATTTAAGGTAGTTATATATATATATATATAAATGTATAAATAAATATCTCCTATTTACTATCTTGTTATATAGAGATAGCTGACTATAATATTTTTCACATACTTCTGTACCTTCCTTTCTTCAATTAAGAAGGCATTTTAGAGATCATTTCCATCAGTACAGAGACCTTTTTTTATTTTTACCTTTTTTTTTAGTGCTATATTCTATTTCCTTGTATAGGTCTATCATGATTATTTGTTTTCTCTTTGATGCACATTAAAACTATTACAAACTTTTGCTATTAGAGGCAAACTGCTATTAATAACAAGTACCCACAGGATATAGCCCCAGCAATGGAATTGCTACCTCAAAGAGTAAGTATATTTGTAATTTTGGTAGTTTAATGCCAAATTTCTCTTCATACAGGTTGTAGCAATTTATGCTTACAAGCAGTGAGGATTCCCCCACACCTTCACCAGTGCAACATGTCGTGACTTCTTTTTTTCTTTTCTCTTTTTTTGTTACATCATTGCTCATCTAATAGACTGAGCATGGTATCTCAAAGCTGTTATAGTTACATTTCTCTATTATGAGCTATGTTTATCATTATTTGATACATTAAAAGCCACTTACATTTATTTTCATAGAATATGAAATATGTCCATTAGAATAGAATATGTCCATTTTTCTATTGGTCTTTCACTTATTGATTGAGAATGTTTTTCATAATAGGGAAATTAGCCTTTTGTAATTTGAGTACTGTGTGTTGTGTTTTTTCTCATCTGATTTTGCCTATGGTGTTTTTCATCACAACACCTTTTTTTTCCTACTTTTCCTATCTTCAACTTTATTGGTGCTTTGTGGGCTTTAGGGTTTTATATCAAGTTAAGAATTTCTCTGTAGTTAAAAAGCATTCATCCATGCTTTCTTCTTCTATCTTTTATTTAAAATAGTTGTGCCTTTCGGAAGGAACTATCTCATTCATAAGTATTCTGATTCATTTGCTAATTATTTCAAAGAATCTGCATGGACTGGATTCAGGCCAAACACCTCTTGGAAGACATTTTTAAAATTCAATAAAAACACATTTACAGAGATGAAAGGTTAAGTGATTTCAAGAAAAAAGTTTATATGGCTAGTAGGGCACAGAACAAAATTTATAAGATCCTTAAACAAAAGAGAAAACCCCAACTTGGGTGGTTAGATTCCAAAACATCTCAAGTAGAGAAAGCACTAGTGATAGGAAGAAAAATATAAGGCTGTCCGAATTTACTATACCTCACAGGAATTTGAATTAGTCCCTGTGAAGAGGTGGCATAAACTGAAAATTTTAAGACTCAAAAAGCTCCAAAATGAAGACTTCATGTACAGCTGATCTGAGGTGTTTTTGAGTTGTCTCATTCAGCAAATCTGGTGTCTGGGAACAAAGAGACAAACATATTTTCTGATTTCCTTCTCTGGACATAGTGCCTCAAGGTGGAGAAGCTATGAAATCAAACAAGAAGTATATTCACATTTCTTTCTTTTTAAGAGGTAAAAGAACCAGAACCTACTATCCCAGTAATTTCCCAATAATGATATTAATGTATTATTCTTTTTAACAGCAGTGAATTGGGAAGAATCTTTAGATACCAGTTGTTGTGGGTTTTATTACTATCAGTGGATAATAGCTAATTTATTGAAGGTTTTTATTGAAGCTATTTATTGAAGGTTTATTATGTGCCAAGCTCCATGCAAAATGTTCTACATGCTTCATGTACCATCACAGAGGTTTTAAGAGCAATAAGAAAGGTTTGGAGTATTACTGCATCCCATTTTATTTTATTTTATTTTTAACTTTAAGTATGTTTATTGTTAGTATCTGGCTGGTAACAGAATATTATATATTATATCCCTATTTTTGTGAAAAAAATATTTATATGTATACAATATATGAGGAAAAAATACCAGAATGGTGGAATTTTATATTAGCTTATTTTTTCTCTGATAAGCTAAGGAAACTGTTTTTTCTTCAGTAATCATTTTTATGCCATTAGACTTCTTATTAAATGAAAAGAAAGATTTTTTCATTGTTTTGTTATTAAAAATAAATGCTTCTAGGAGAAAAAAGTGAAAGTGATATAATTATTTGGTAAAGAAAGTTATTCCATGATATAGTCTTGTAATAAAATGATGCCATTAAAGAACAAAAATACCCACATATGCATGGAAAGAAAGAGGATGTATATACACATAAACAAACAAATAAAAACAGTCCTCATGTCTAAGTGATGGAATGATGAGACATGTTTAATTTCTTCTTCTTAACTTCACTGTCTAATTTCTCAACAAGAACGTGAATTACTTTCTAGAGAAAACATATTTGAAATCCAGCTCCCGTGCATTTTACAACTACACTGGACAGCTTCTGGATAGTGCTAAAATAAAATTGGACTATCCCATGATCTAATGTTCAGGGGGAAAAAATCATGACCTAAATTGCATTCAAGTATAATAGACATATAGGCATAGATAGAAATACAACAAATATTCATAGAAGCCACCTGTGGATACTGGGTCTTCAAGCAGCTTTTATTACTTTTTCTTTCTGTATTTCCCAAATTTACTAAAAGAAATATATTTTGCAATCTGAAAAAAAAATTTAGTGTACCACCAAGCAAAAAATAGTATGTTTTCAAACAGGGAGTTATTCTTATAGTTGGCATGTTTCATGTAAACACTAAACAATGCTAGAATAATGTGTCAATTGACTTCACACACTCTGCACACTCCGCTTTGTAATAACCCTACAGAAAATGATATCAAATACATCACCTGACTTAGAGTAGGGATGTCAATATATTTTGCCCAATTAGATGTTTGACAAATGCTTTTGCTTAAGAGCTCCTCCCTAAATAAATATGGACACACCGAAATCTGTAAGGAGTGAATTTGCCCTCCACCAGGGGCAGAGTCTTGAAAGAGAAGACTTGCTCCACCTTCACCTATCAGCCCCTTTGCAGAGCAGGAAGTGCAGCTCAGCTATCTTTTTCTCAGCTATTTCATTCCCATCTTTCCATCTTCCAATCCTCCAGGTATTACTTTTCTTTTTATTTACTTATTCATCTGAGACACAGAGACAACAGAGAGAGAGAGCATGAGCTGGCAAAGAGGCAGAGGGAAAGGGAGAAGCAGACTTCCTGCTGAGCCAGGAGCCCGATGTGGGGCTCGATCCCAGGACCCTGGGATCATGACCTGAGCCACCCAGGGGCCCTCAGGCATTGCCTTTTAAAAAGTTTCAAATACACCACAGCAATGATACACATCAGTAACAGAGAAGTATCCATTAGGAAACACTTCAAAATAGACCAAATGGAACAGGATCCATAAAAACGGATTCACAAGCCACGTGTCCCAGCAGGAGAGGGTGACTTCTAAGCTGCATCAGGGAACCTTATCACAGTGGCCTTTAGGTGAAGGCATTTAGGTGAAGATCCCCACGCAGACTTTATCTATCTCTCGGTAATTGGGTGATCTCAGGCAAATGACTCAGAACCCTGGAATCTCTGTTTCCTCAAGACTTTTAATGCAGGCTCACATCTACTTCGGAGAGCAGCGTCAGGGAGGTTGTACAGGGTGAAAGTGTGCTATGTGCAGAGGCTGTCCCATAGCAAGTACCCAAATGGGCTGGTCCCCGATTCTTCGACATACAGTGTTCCTGTGGCAGATAACAGCTGTGAAAGGGCAGCCTGACCCCCGCTCTCCACCTGCTAAAATTCTACTGGTCCTTATTCATGGGTTTTGCTCTATTACCAATAAATAGTGGTTCCTATTGTAAGAAATCCGGATCAAAAATATTATTTGGTTTATCTAAGAACCTTCAGAAAAAGATTCATAATAGGATCATACTGTTGTCGGGAACGCGGGCGGCAGGGGGTGGGAGAGGGAGAGGCAGACTTCCTGCTGAGCAGGGAGCCCGATGCGGGGCTTGATCCCAGGACCCCGGGATCATGACCGGAGCCGAAGGCAGACACTTAACGACTGAGCCACTCAGGCGCCCCCTAATAGGATCATATTGTAAGACAGTTTTCACTTGATAAAACTATGATAGTATAGACATTTCTCAGAGATTCTTCTTTCGAGATTATTTCTTCAGTACACCGTTAAACTGCACCTCGAGGCCCCCTTTAGTTTCCAGGGGGCTCAAGGCCCTCTGCTGCCCGCAGGCTCATCCTCCTAAGGTTTGCCCCCCCTTTTACTACTCCGATACACAATCCAACATTAGGGAAGAAAATCGGGAGCACCCGGCCAGGACTCCGCAAGGGCCTGACCACAACGCCTTGCCCCTGTCCTCTCTGCAGCGGCCCCGCGCCGGGCACCAGACCAGGGGCTCCGACCCACTTCCGCGGCTGCGGCTCAAGATGGCGGCGCTGGGGCCAAGAGGCCTCAGCTCTGTGTGGAACGACGTGGTCAGGAGGCCCTGCGAGCTGCCTGAGGGCGCCGGGAAGCAGGTAGGAGCGGGCGCCAGGTGTGGCGGCGAGCCCTGCGGCTGCGGCAGGAGGGAACTGAGGCCCTGAGAGGCAAGGCTTGCAGCCCACTCGGGCTCCCCAGCTTTTAAGACCTGCGCCTGAGGGATGAGCCTCCAAACCTCTGGCTCTGCAAACCCGGGCTGGCGCCTGAGACCCCAGCTCTCTCCCCCAGACCCCAACGCCGGGGGACTCACCAGGCGGCGGTGGGTGGTGTCTGCTGGCAGAGCTGCAACTGAGGGCAGCTGTGGGGCTCAGAGGTCCGGAGTCCTTGCGCTGTTCCCGCTCCAGGGCCGTGTCCCTGGCGGGGCGTTCCTGGCGGGGCTCCCTGGACGGCTCGGCCAGAGTTGCCGGGTTTTACTTGTGAGTTTCGTGCCTGCGAGCCGGTTTCTGTCTGGGTCCCAGCTTGAATCGGGGCCCTGTGTTTTACTCCTGAGACGTTGGTTTTGCTTCTGTGGCTGCAGTTTGCGACTGGGCCTTGGTTTTGTGGCTGGGCCGGGGTTTCACTCCTGAGGCTCTGGTTTCACGTTTGGGATCTTGGTTTTACCTCCTGCCCGGGTTTATGTTTGGTTTTACGTCCGGATCCCGGGTTTTACGTCCAGCGCTGTGGTTTGTATCTGCACGGTCGTTAATTGTTTACCATTTTAAAGATTAGAGACTAAAGTAAAAAAAAAAAGGGGGGGGCTACCTAAACTTGGTCTGAAATCAGGTAAGGAGACACAGACTTGAAGTGTTTCAGGAAACAAACCCTGAACTTTTAGTAGTAGTGTGGCTCAAGTTTGCTGTTCACCACCTGTATGATTTTAGACAATTAACATAATACCACGAAGAATTTCTACCTACTCTGTTACACTAACTTTTTAGGATGATTGTGAAAATATGAAGAACACTAAATGCGAGAACATAATGGGAACAAAAAAGAAGTCGGCACAAATAATACGGTGTTTTTCAAGTAAGTCTGATGCAATGAGAATGGCGGCTTAAATTTGCAAATTCAAGGCCGTGGGACCTTATGGGAGAAAATGCACCAGAACAAATCTTTCGAACCATTAATATTTACTTCTTTTTTATCTTTAACTTCTTGGTAAACTTGGCCAAGAATGACTTGGATCTCTTGTAATCCCTGATACGGAAGTGGGTCCTGGATCAGCAGATCTAGGCATTTGCTCGCTTTTCTCTCTTTCAGTTTGTTATGTAATAAAGAAATTGGCTTTTGTTACTGGTTTCTGGGAGGGAGACTCTAAATCCTTGGAATTTCTGGAGTGATAAAGTGTCTTTGTTATTCCTGAGCCCCTTGGATCACACCTGAGTTTATATGAAGTGATGAGATGATTCAGGATGGGGCTGGTCACCAGAAAGACCAAACATTTCATTAGAAGGCTAGGGCTTTAAGCCAGTCTAATCTCTGGAGAGGGTAGGGAGCATGGAGAATAGATCCAGAAGCCTCTCTGACTGAAGGCTTCCTTTGTGCAACAAAGACAAGAAAGGTGTCTCCTGACTCATGTGTCCATTCACAGAAACCCAGATTGAGGAGATAGTACCATGTCTTTTATCCTACCAAGCATGGTTGCTCTTGCTTTTTGATACTTACTGACCTTATCACAGATTTAGCTCAAGCTGCTGCTTTATGTGCCCCAAACATAAGCATATAAATCCTATATTATTCTACTCTTTCTTCAATACTTGGGCTATTTTAGGACTTAGCAATGTAGAGAGAGTTCCAGGTGTTTCCTACCCTTGTCAGCACTTGGAGTTGTCAGTTATCTTGAATTATAGCCATTCTAGTAGGTGTATGATGCTACCTCCTTTTTATTTTAATTTGCATGTCCCTAATCACTAATGAGGTTGAATAGGTTTTTATGTACCAATTTACCATTTGTATCTTTTCTATGACGAAGTCATGTTTATCCAGTGTTTTGTGGTGTTCAGCAAGTAGAGTCTGTGTCAGTTTTGCTAGATCTACAGCTAAAGTTTTCTTTTTTTGTTTTTTGGGGCTATTGTAAAGGGTACTTTATTTTTTTTTAAAGGTTTTATTTACTTATTTGTCAAGTGTTGGCTGAATGTCTTCATTGGAAGTAATCCCCCTTCATTCCTGCTGACTCCAGCAACCTCTCCGAATGCATTATGGCTGAGTGGAGGGATGGAGAAAAGGTAGGGTGAGAGAGGAACAGATAGTGGTTGGTCTCCTATATTGTACATAATGACTTATCTGTGTATCATGTAAAAGCTCCACTGAAGGAACAATTGCCTGGCATTGGCTTTACTACTCCTCTGTGGCCCATTACTTTTGAATCAATATCCCTGATCCTCAGTTTCTGGGCTGTCCTCTCAGGCTGCCAGTACCTACCATAGAGCTCAAGATATGCCAACTGAGTGGGAGGACCTCCCTGCACTGACTTTGCACAGTGTCTTGTGTATCCTGCTATTACATCCCTGTACTAGCGCTTCTAGGATGCCTGGGAGCCCATAAGGCTCAGGCTGGATTGATTCCTGCTTACCCAGCCTCTCTGATTTAGAAGGAGATGGGAGTGTAATGTGGGCCTTATTCTCCTGTTACTTTCTAGGTCCTAACATAAATCTTATAATAATAACGTTTGGAAGAGTATGTTTTCATCTGTTTAAAAAATTGCCATTTTTTGGACCTCAATATTTTTATTAAGATGGAAAAGCTCCATCAGACGGCATTTAGACAAATGTTTATTCCCTCTTCCATACTCAGCAAATGGAAAAGGATACTTAAATCCTTCAGCAGCCATCCATCAATTGGTTAGGCTAATTATAGAGAAGTTTTCACATTGTTGTCTTATCTCCTTCCCCATAAACTGAAGTGTCTCATGTAGTTACATTTCGGTGCCCCATCCAAGGGCTTGGAGGCAAGTGTTTCTACACTGTTGTGATATGGAAAGCCATCTGTGGTTTGTACCTGTGATAGAGTTCCAGGTTAAGAGAGTGATGAAGAGCATCTAGCTGGTCGCCTATCAAGGAAATAAGACTTAAAAGTAAGGAAAAGGGAGTTAATTTTAAATCAAGGTTATTTTTATTGATATTTTAATTTTCTTCCCCACAAAAATTAGGTTTGCCCATTTTCATTGGTTAAAGCAGAGATCTACACTCTGTTTTAAATTTCCAGAGCCAAAGATCATAGATATGGCTCCTAACCTTAGCTATCATTCTGATTTTCTGTTCAGGAGTTATTTGAGTAAATATATATATATATATATATATTTGTAAATAATCATTTTTAAGCACAAAAATATATAATGTTCGTAGTAGCAGTGACGTTCACAAAACTCCAAATTGGGACTTCTTATAATCAAGATTTTACCCCTCTGTTATTGTCTGTTCACTTATCCTTCCAAATACTCATTTGCACTTATTATTTTTGGAAAATATAGCTTCAGGATCCTACAAGTCTAAAAAGTCCTACCTTCAATATTCTTATCCTTTCATTTCATTCTTCTGACAGACTAAACTGGTTTCTACCTCATGGATTTCTATTTGCTATTTTCTCTGCCTTCCTGCATCTTCATAGGAATGGCCTTGGATCTTAGTTCAAGTATCAGCTTTTTTGGGTAGCCATCCCTGTCTAAGCAATCTAATTTTATCTTTTACCATGTCATTCTCAGCTGCAGTGTCCATTTTTATTTTATTTATAGCAATGAATCTGATACTTAAGTGATAGGACTTTGCTACCTAAAATGATAAGATTTTAAGCAAGATTTTCATTGGACTCATTGGCCATTCATTATGTGAAACCCAATGAGATTAAGATTTAGGGTCCCTGCACCTCTCAAAAAATAACTCAGTTACCTATAGTGGAAGTTTCTTCTGAGATCCAGTTACTCATGTCCCATGCTATGCCTTCTATCTGCATGTTAGAGTTACCACATTGCTACATGTATGAGAAATTCTCCTGTAGGGAAATGTTCCAGTACTGGCAAGCTTTATAGGAGAGCCATGTTTGTGGAATACATGGTATGCACTCTGTCAGAATTCCCTCTCCAGACTGGCTCTAATAAACTCATTACATTCAGATCAAAATGACTGACCAGCTGTTCCCCTTCCCTGAAGTATTTGCATTTTAAAAGGTGAGAAAAGCCTAAAACTGAAATAATAAGTTTCTATTTGTTGAACTCAGACATGGCAAAATACTGAAATATGAAAAAAAAATGCAAGAAAGTATGAAAGGGCTATATTATCACTGCTGGGAATCACTCAAACTAGCAAGAGGGACCACAGAATCTGCTCTCTAAAATTCATATCATTTGCAGGGCTCTCTAGGGAATCAATTGGTCCCTAAATTCGGCCTTAGTTTTCATTTTGGCAGGGCCTTAGGTTCATTAAAATCTCAGGAGTCTCTACAGAGCCTCAAGTGTAGTGGCCTCATTTGGGGCCAGTTCTGTCATCATGTTAGGCACAGGCTGACGCCCAGCAGGGGTCACAGCTGGCCTAGGAGAGTTAATTATCCTCAGGATGTAACCACAAAGCCATAAGCCTGTCACTCAGGCCTTTGCTCCTGCTTGCCAGTAACTTTGGATTATCAAGAAAGGCAAAGAGGAGTTCCTATTATTGATGTGATGAAATACATTTCTTCTTCATCATGATGAGAGACTAACTCAGGAAAATGTAGGATGAAAACAATTGTATCATTCATTCAAATATATCAAATCTCTGTTGAATGTTTACTCTGTGTCTCTACATATTTCTAAAATATGTAGAGACAGTAGTTATCAACATAGACCAGGTTTCTGCCTTCACGAATTTTATATTCCAGTGACCAGAAATAGGTACCAAAAAAGAAAAAAGAAACCTAACATGAAAGTATCATTTTAATCAGTATGAATAAAATTAAACAGTGGGATGTTGTGAAGACTGGCATTGTAAAAGATAGATTGCTTGATCCATTATGGTCATCCAAGAAGGTCACATTTAAGCTGAGATACAAGTCCATCGCTATAAAGATGTGGAAAAGAGAGTTTTAGGTAGAAAAAGTATCAAATAGAAATCCATGAGAGAGATACAAGGTTGGTTTATTTGAGGAACAACAACAACAAAAAGACCAGGAGGATTTCTACTTCCAGGAAGTTAGAGTAGACATACTTTTTCCTTTTATTCCTGCCAAGTGTGACTAATAACTGTGGACGTTTTAAATATAGTAAGCATAAGATGGTTCTGAAATGTAGAGAGGCTAAGATATACAGATTAAGAAATTCAGGACTTGAGTAACAATAGAACAGTGAGTTGCCTCAATTTTCTATTTTTGCCTCATGCATTCTAGACTTGGGTGCTGAAGAAACTAACAAGTCATAAATACCAACAGGTGCAGACACACACACAGAAATGTCCCAACAAAAGCTTGCTCTATTTAGCCAAAGGAGCGAAAAAAGGGAAACCTAGCAAGAAAGGAAACTTTCAGACAGTAAGTGCTGTACTCCATCCAAATGCCACAGAAACAAATCAACCAAAACTATTGTTGAATCTCCACCCAGGTCAGCAAAGCCTGAGTGGGAAACCTACATTCCAACCTCATGAGACTGTAACAAGGAGCCCTAAAACTCCTTCTGGGGTGGTGTCAGAGAAGATCAAGTAAAGAGCTTGGACTTTTATGCCCTGTGGCTGGCTTGGAATGAGCATCCCTGCCAGTGGTATCACTCGACACCACATGAAGAGGCTGGACTTCCACCTCCACTCGACTTTAATAATACACCCCTCATTTCAGGATGAGATGAGGCCAAAGCAGGCCTAGCAGAGAGTGAAGACACTGACCATTGCTGAGCAATAAACAAGGCCATACCCACTTCTACACACATTATCTGTGAAGAGCAACACGCATCCCAGCAGTCTGTAATGAAGAGCACCTTCCCTCAGTTGTTAATGTAGGCTACAGGGGATTTTTACCTCCACCTGGGAGTTGAGAAGGCAGCACCACCCTTCCCCTGCTGGAATGGTGTGGAAAAAAAAGAAAAAAAGCCAGATAAAACAAAAAGGTTTAAATAGGAAGGTTAAATAGTCTCAACATAAGACAAAGAAGGTCTCTGTTTTAATCAAAACTCACTAGTCATACCAAAATGAGGAAGATCTCACATTGAATGAAAAAATATGCTGAGATGATAGAGATATTAGAATGATCTGCAGAGATTTTAAAGCAGCCATTACAAAAATTCTTCAGCAAGGGAAAACATACTTGAAGCAAATGAAAACAAAATCTCAACAAAGATCTAACATTTATGTCATCAGAGTTCTGGAAGTAGAGGAGAAATATGGCATGACTGAAAAAGTATTTGAAGAAATAAAGACTGAAATTTTCACAGATTTGGCAAGGAACACAAACTTGCAGATTGAAGAAGCTCAGTGAATCCTAGAGGTTAATCCCAAAGAAATCCATGCCAAGATGTAAGACATATCATAAGTAAACTTCTGAAATTGGTTAAAGTAACTATTGTAACACTATCCAGTGCGGTTTTAAATGTATGTAGAGAAAATACTTACATATTATACTCCTGTAATAGTATAAGGTATAAAGGAACATAAAAAGAGCTAAGTTTTACCTACTTCACTCAAATTTGTAAAATGATGACACTAGTACTAAAAGAAAAAAAAAGAAATAAAAACACCATCTAGTGAAATTATCTTTCAAAATTGAAAGAGTAATAAAGACTCTCTCAAACAAAAACTAAAGGAATTTATCACCAGTAGACCTGCCTTACAAGAAATATTAATATAATTCTTCAAGAGAAGAAAAGTATACAGGTCAAAAATTCAAATCTACATAAAGACCAGTTTCCTTGCATGTCTTATAAATTTTTTTTATGAAAACTGGACACTTTACATAATATACTGTAACAATTGTAGATTCCTGTTCCCCATTTCCAGAATTCTTGTTGTTGCTGCTTTTTGTTTGTTGCTGTTTTGTTTGTTTAATGATTTTCCTGGACTCATTCTGTAGATCCTCCTTATCCCAGAGTCTTCAATTACCAAATTCTCCTTTTTTCCTCATTTTCATTTTTAAGCCTATCTTTCTAGATATAACTCATGGATAAACATAGTTTTGTAGTCAGCTAATGATTGGTCAGGGGTTGTGCTCAAACACATTGAACAAGTAAGACTTCGGTCCTTTGCCTAGAGAGCTGAGTTTTATTTGGAAGTCATTCAGTGTTCAGGCACTTTAGAAATCTTCCCCAGCTTTTACTTTCTGCAGGGCCTTGTGATGTCTCATCTACACATGCATAAGCCCTTGCATTCAGCAAGCAACTTATAAATAGCAAGGGCCATCTTCTTTCTCTTCTGAGATTTTGCAGGCTTGCACATGTGTGAGCATTCCAGACTGCCAGAAATATATGAGTGTTTTTCAAGGCCTTGGATGGCTCTCATTTCCTAGCACTCCATATTAAAATTCTGGCTATTCTGTCATTGTGTTTCTGGCCCCAAACTCAGGCTACATGCAAGGACATTGGTCTTCTCCATTTATTTGACAATGAGATTAATTTTGTTTTCCACAATGCCTCTGGGTGTGGGGTTCTTCTTTCTGTTCCATTTCCTGTTAGCCTCTTTTAGTGGGGAAGCTGCTGGTTTTCACAGCTTTCCCTGCCATACTTGAATTTCTATGTTGATGGAGTTAATAGAAGGAAGCAATCTCAGGCTAAAACTCCAGAGACTCCTACTGTTCTTAAATAAACATCTCTCAATTTGTAGTATGCCTTTAGTTGATTTCTAAAATATGGTGGATTTCTAAATAAAGTTTTTCTATTTTTACCACTGCTTATTTGGATAAGGATTTTTCAAGTTCTTCACTTCCTCATGGCTGAAGTCTTCCCTTTGAACTCATTTTTTTGTAAGATTGATGTTATTTCTGTTTAAATCTTTGATAGATTTCAAGGTGAAGTCAACTGGGCCTGGATTATTCTTTGTGGAAGATTTTAAATTACAGATTCCATTATTTTAATGCTTATGAGAGTATTTATACTTTCTGAATGTCTTTTGGTTTACTGTGTTTTTCTAAGTATTATTCTAAATTTTGAAATTTGGGTTTTCTTTTAAAGATTTATTTATTTGAGAGAGAGCATGTGGTGAGGGTGGAGGGGCAGGGGGAGAGAATCTAAAGCAGATGCCCCGCTGAGCACAAGCCCAGCCCATCATACCATCAGGTCATGACCTGAGCCTAAACTGTAAGAGTCAGTGGCTTAACTGACTCAGCCATGCAGGTGCCCCAGAAATTTGTTTAAAAGTGCTTATCATATCTTCTTATGATCTTTGTGATTTCTGTAGGATCTGTAGTTTGAAGTTTTGAGTTACAACTCTGATATTGGGTATTTGTGCATTTTCTTCTTTTTTCTTAATCTATTTCACTGGTATGTTTTTTTAATTTTTAAAGAATTAACTTTTATTTTTGTTGATGTTCTCTATTTCATATCTGTTTCTCATTTTATTAATTGCTATTCTATCTTTAATATTTGCCTCATTCTGTATTTTCTCAGTTTAATTTAACTACTTTTCTAAGATGGATGCTTAAATTATTAGATTTTAGCTACTTTTTTCCCCTTTCAAATTTAATAACTGAAAGCTATAAATTTCTTCTAATCATGGCTTATGATACATCTCACAAATTTTGATATGTCCATTTTTCATTGTTATTCAGTTGAAGATACTTTCTAAATACCATGGTGACTTTGTCTTTGATTTTGGATTACTTAAAAGTATATTACTAAACTTCCGTTACATGAAGACTTATTTATTTATTTTAACTATCTATTTTTAAATTAATTTCTAGGTTAATTACCCTGTGGTCAGAGGAATAAATTTAGTCTGATTTTAATCCTCTGAATTTTGTTGAGACTCACTTTGCCACCTACTGTATAATTTCGATTAATTTTTCCCCAGTGTTTCTAAAAATATTTTTTTTTTATTCTGCAGTTTTTGTATTTTATACATGCTCTTTAGGTGAACTTTGTTAATATTCTTTTCAAATTTCTATTTTGTTTTTTTTTCTGATATTTTTCATCATTTGTTCTTTCAGTAGAATTTATTTTCTTCTCAGGGTAGAAGAAACGTACTATGATTTGGTATATTAAACCTTTCTCTGTATATGAGTATACACACACATACACGTAATCATTATGAAGGATTGTTTTGTATCTCTAGTAATGCTTTTTTAAAATTACTTCATCTGTAGTACTATAGTTATAACAATTTTCTTAGTATTTCCATGCCATAATTTTCTACTTTTAATATTAACATTTTCTTATTTATGTTTTAATATGTATTTTGTAAAATGGGCCTTTTTTTGTTCAGTTTGAAAATCTTTTGTCTCATATGGGGTATTTATTCCATTTAAATTTAATGCATTCTTAACATATGTTTTAGTTGGTTATAGAACTCTAGTTTAGCAGGTTTTGTGTCTGTTTGCTTGTTTGTTTTAATACTTTAATGACATGACTGCATTTTTCTTCCTGGTTTCCATTGTTCCGTAGACAACATTTCTTTTTAGTCTTAGTGTTTATTGTTGCTCTTTTCAAGAAAATATATCCTTTCTTTCCACCCTTCCTGCTTTTAAGATTCTCTTTTTGTGTTTGTTTTTAAGCCATTTTACTGTGATGTATCTAAGTAGGATTTTGTTTTATTAATCCAATTTAGGGTTTGTTGCATTTTTAGAATATGTACATTAATGTTTTTCACCAATTTGGAAAATTCTCAACTATGATCTCTTTAAACATTCCCCCCCTCCTGTGGGTCTCAAATTTCACTTCTATTAGAACTTTTTTGCTGTATTCTTTATGACTTCAGTGTCTGTTACCTTTTTATTAAAATGTTCTATATTGTTTTTGTCTCTGAATATTTTTTATCTATTCTAGTTCCCTAGTTTCTTTTCCATCTGTAGAATACTTAACTAATTTTCATTTCTTTTAATTAAAATGTACATTTATTTTTCATAGTTTCTTCTTGTCTGCCTAAGTTCTTCATCTTTCCTTTTATTTCTTTGAACCTACTGTATTTAACCATTTTAAAATTTATGTGTAATAACTCCATTGTGTTGATCATTTATGGATCTTTTGTTGTACATTGTTTCTTATTTTTCAATCACATTTTCTTGCGTTTTTTTATACCTGGTTATTTTCCATTGAGTGCTTGATGCTATGCCTATAAAATTTAGAGATTACTGAAACCATGGATTATGTTTCCATCTTCCGTGGAGTTTTACATTCACTTCTGGCAGGTCGTAGCAGAACTAACAATCCTACAGCACCTTAATCTAACCAGGCATTAAGGTGATTTAAAGCTGAACTCTAATATCCCCAATTGCTATTCTGTTCACTTCCTATTCCTAGGTTGAAGCACTTGGGAATTCAACTGAAAGTTTCGGTGGGCATAATTTACCAGGGACTCTATTGGTAGGCTTTGAATTCCAATTATCCTAAGCTCCCTGAGTCCATCATAAACAATTTTCAAGATTTTAGCCTCTCAGCCTTCTAGTTCCTCTTCTAGAAGTGGCAGATACCCTGAGAAGAAAATCAACCTCAAATACCAATCTCACCTCTCTAGGTTTCTTTCTTCTTTCAGTTCTTGCTGTAATAACTCTCCATTTCTTTGTAAACAGTCAGATGATTTCAAACATTTTATTTAAAATACTTTTTTTCCCATTCTTACTTGTTTAGCTCTGCATTACCTAGACTTCCATTCTCAGAATACATTTGTTTTTCACAGTCTTGCATACGGCTTTCATGTTGACGGATAATTTTCATTGTAAATACACAACTGTCTCTATTCCTCCTGCTCCCTCCTCCATCTCCTCCTTCTCCTCTTCGTCTCAGAAAATGGTTAGGTATGAAAATATTTTAATCAATCCCCCTGTTATGGGTTGAATTGTGTCCCTGAAAAGATATGTTGAAGTTGTAACCCCTGATATCTTTGAATGTGACCTTATTTGGAAATAGGGGCTTTAAGGATGTAATAAAATGGATATAAAACCATTAGGGTGGGTCCTATTTCAATATGACTAGTATCCTTAAAAGAAGAGAATAGAAACAGACACAGGAACACAGTGTGAAAGCCCTGTGACAATGGAGGCAGAGATTAGACTGATGGATCTATAAGCCAAGGAGTGCCAGGAATACCATAAACTAAGAGAATGGCATGGAACAGATTCTTCCCTAGAGTCTTTGGAGAGAGCATGGTCCTGCTGACACCTTGATTTTTTTCCAGCCTCCCAAACTGTAAAAGAATGAATTTCTGTTGTTTTAAGCCACCCAGTTTATGGTACTTTGTTATGACAGCCCTAGAAAACTAATATATTCCACCCTTAGCCTGAAATAATTTCTCAAAATCCTGTTTCTAAATTGACTGTGGCCTCTCTCCCTCCAGTCATATTAACCTCATAGCCCTTTCACAGACATTTAACAGATTCCTTGTCAGCGACTGGTAACATTTGGGATGATTTTCTTTTACTGTTACCTTCCCTTTCTTATCTGTCCTCCATATTAACAGCTATTCACTCATTTCTTATTTTGCATATACCAGGGACTATTTCATGTTTTAGCTAAAGTACCAAGAGATCTTATGTTCTTCCAGGAACCTCTGATGGCAAGAGAAGTATTTGGTAAACTCATATTTAGTGTTTAGGAATAGACTTCCTCTCATTTTCAACAAATTGAAGTGGTGAATTCTGAGGCACAATAGCAGGTGGACATGTTAGGTATAATTGGGTATGCTTGCATTATTAGTGTTTTTGAAACTTTTTTCAACTGCTAACCAATAGTATTTTTTACATCATGACCAAATTCACTTACACATACACACGGATCTAATTGGGGGGAAAAACGTTTCCTGTAACAATGCTGAGCTTACTAAGATGTAAAGCTATTATTTTTTGTTCTGTTCTGTGCTTTTATAGTTAAGAGTACGATGTTCATGAGCAATTAAAATGAATTCACAGTAAGAAATCATCTTCCAGAGTTTGAAGATTACTGTGCAGGTGACTTGTTTTCTGCATGACTACTTTCTGATGGCCATCGTGTGGGATCTCACACATCGGTAAGCAGTAGAAAGTCAGGAAAAGTACATCACTCTCTCATTAGAGCTTTTGATTCCCTTCAGTTAATTCTCTGAAATTTATTTGTTCAGATTTCTGGTAACACAGGAAGAAGACATATTTTCAGGGATTTATTGAAGGGGTTTTTGTCTCCTCAAATTACACTATATGAGAGGAATTTATTTGTTCATTATTTGAAACCCAGTCTTTTCCTGTTTGCTGTCCTTTTGTTGAGACAGAATTAAATTTCATAAAGGGGTACATTTTATTTCAGCCAGGTGGGTCTTTGGTGCTACTTTTTTTTCTGTGTTTGATAAAAGCCATTTGTAAATTTAGTTTTGGTTTAAACCATCAGATCAAATATATAGACAAATTCTAATTCAAATATAAGCTACATTCTCATAGAACTGCTCGACATCAAGTGTGAAACCCAAAAATAGCATGTTCTGCTAAGGAGACAGGGTGTTTTGTTACACTGAGGCTTTTCTGAATGGCTGACATCCAGATATTCGTTTTCACATTGGTGCTTCCCTCCACCATTTGGGGCATGACAGGAAAAGATCAGAGAAAATATTGTTGGAAAGAGTTAATGGCAGGTGCCATGTTTGCTCATTGCTTCCTGCAGCCTTCAGCAGTTGATGCTTTTGCTATTAAATATTTTCATATGTAGTTTACTATTTGCCTTGAATTACTGAAATATACTAAGCATATCTCTCCAAGGACCCAGAGCCACGATGTAATAGGTTCCTGCTAATAGCTTGAAACTGTACAGTAATCTAGTTTTAAAATACAACACAAATCTTTATCTAAAAGCACTACCACCTCACTCTTGTGTTCGTAGAGTATGTTTTCACATTTCGTCTTGCGATGCATAGAAAGGGGGGAAAAGCTACAAGAGAAATGATGCATTCTGGGCAAGGAGCCAATTTAAAAAGTCTGTTCTTTCCAGTTTGCTGTCACTTGTCGTGGTTAAACAAAACACGGAGGAGAAAAAGAGAAATTGGCTTCAGTGTAAATGTCAACATTCTGATTAAAGCAAACACAAAGCATTCAGAACTCTTGACAAAAAAAAAAATTAAATTGAATTATGAAGGGTATGCAAATGGAGCCCTTCCTCTCTGTATGATTACTAGGACTTACACATTTTGTATTTTCTGCCTGTGCTGGAGAAATCTATGCTGCAGGACAAGGTGTTCAGGAACAGGGAAGGGAAGGTGAATAACACATTTCCCAGCTGATGACATTTGGATCCTACCAAAATACTGGTTCAGAAATAGCCCAATACTTTGCAAACACTGGGGAAGGTTAGAAAGCTGACAGTAAGGCCTGGTGCTTTTGGTCTGTTGTCTTTCTAGCCAAGCAGGGTCCTCCCCTAGGACACAAACCCCAAAAGTATTTATTTAAAGGATTCAAAAGATGTAATTTGTTAGAGGGGAGGTCTTTAAGAAAACTCATATTAAAATGCAGATATGTAAACTATATAGTGTCAGTTCCTTCCTATCTCCTTTAACACAGACCTTAGAAATTGAATTGTTTGAAATGCATTTTGAAAGGGATCTCAGCATGCATCCATGATATGCAGTTTTAAAGGTAATATAATACATTCCATTTCTGTAATTAAAATTAATGGGAAAATGAAAAAAAAAAGGGTGTGCATTGGTCTGACTTTCCCAAGGGGAGAATAGATTTGTCTTCTTGAGTGAATATGTATGGTCCTGTGTTAAGAGGCTATAACATAGGAGTGTGTGTGTGTGTCTGTATTTTTGTATATAAATAAGTTTATGTGCTAAATATAAGAAAAAAATCTTTCATTACCTTTCATTCTTTGCTCTCCATGACCTCCAATGCCATAGTATGTCTAAAACTTACCTTTACCTGTAATTTTATGATTGCTTTCTGATTCATCACTGCTCTTGTCTCTTCCCTCTTTGGGCTATTCTGAAACTGCCTCCGAAGTTATAATATGCTCTCAGCATGTCATTTCTGACTCAAAAATCTGAAATGGCTACCCAGTGCCTGCTAGAAAAGTCTAAACCCTAGCCTGACATTCAAGACTTTTTCAAGTGTCTTCAAATTAACTCTGTATTCATTTCATAAATATTTAGGGTGTCTACTGAATGTCATTTTGCTTCTTCTTCACCTTGTTGCCTGTATGTTTTCTACTTTTGGCTTTTTTATTCCTCTTCTGTCATACCCTGTGCTTTTCCATATCTGCAACTTTATTTTTGCTGTGCCCTTTCCTTTCATGGACCTTCCTATAGCTTTACCTGCCTGACCCTACCAGAAAAATGTTTCAAGGCTTCATTTCAAAGGTATCTCTTTCTTGAAATCTTCCCTATTACTATATTTGAAAATGACTTCTTCCTCTCCAGAACTTTTATAGTTTTCTATTCATAACCTTTGGAACAAATTCATATTATTTTGTATTAATTATACAGATCTCCTTGACTTATGATGTGTCCTGATAAACAAGTTTGAAAATATTGTAAACCAAAAATGCATTTATTTTTTATTTTATTTTTTAATTTAACTTAATTTTATTATGTTATGTTAGTTACCATACAATACATCATTAGTTTTTAATGTAGTGATGCACGATTCATTGTTTTCGTATAACACCCAGTGCTCCATAGTGTATGTACCCTCCTTAATACCCATCACCAGGCTAACCCATCCCCCCACCCCCTTCCCTCTAACAACCTCAGTTTGTTTCTCAGAGTCTGTAATCTCTCATGGTTCGTCTCTCCCTTCGATTTACCACCTTCATTTTCCCCTTCCTTCTCCTAATGTCCTCCATGGTATTGGTATTAGGTATAATTTATATTATCTCAATTTTTAATATTTATAATTCATCCAGATACATAAATAAATGAATGAAAATAGCAGTACATATACGTAGACACTAGAACAGTAGCATCAGCTCTTCACTAAATGCTTTTCATAGGTTAAATGAGTTCTCCCTGTAACTTTGTAAGGCTGATATTAGAATATTGACTGTATACCTGAAGCTGGGTGGGCTACATGCAAATAACCAGTCTGACTCCAAAGCCTGTGATGTTCTTCAAACTCTCAGGAATTTATTCCTTGGACTGTCCTAAATAACAGGAGAACTCTGTTAAACTAGACACAGGGACAACATACCCCCAGCCCTGCTATGTACCCATCCCTCCATTCCTTTAGTGTGTGAAAATAAATTCACTGTAACTCAGAGGACCAGACGTGTTTACTTTGAACCCCAATACCCCTGTTTCCTGTACTGCTGTTCTTCCCCCAGATCCAGTGCTGTCTAGGATTTCCCTAAATTTGTGTCCTAATGCATTAATTAACTTTTTGTTTAACAATCCTCTAGCCTGCCTATTATAAATGCAGGTCTCTGTTGTTGTAATTGTAATAAGTGTTCCAGGTGATATTGATGAAACCTGTCCTCATTCCACACTTTGTGAAATAATGCTGTAGACAATAAAGTTCAAATGTGTTTAGGGCATACTCTGCCCCAATCACATAGAAGCTTTTCATGTGGTATTAAGTGAGACTCATAACATTTAATAGGATGGAGACACTAGAAATGATCAAATATCACTTCCTGGGGCACCTGGGTGACTCAGTTCATAAAGTATCTGCCTTCGGCTCAGGTCGTGATCTCAGGGTCCTGGGATCGAGCCCCGCATCAGGCTCCCTGCTCAGCGGGGAGTCTGCTTCTTCCTATGCCTCTGCTTCTCCCTCTCTTTCTGCCTCTGCTTCTCCTTCTTCCTCTGCCAAAAAAAGATAATAATAAAAAATAAAAAATATATATATTATTACTATTGCATTCAGGAAAATGAGACCTAGATAGAGTTTAATTGGAATTAACAAACATAAGGAATTAAAGCCAATAAGAATTCTTGTGGTGGTTTTTTAATGGAATTCTCATTCATCCATTCATTCAGTACCATCTTCTTGAGCCCCCACTATGTGTCATGCACTGAAGAAAGCCAGCCATAAATGGCCTCATCTCTCTGGGACTCTCCAGTCTGGATGTGGAAACTACATTGTCTTATAAACAAAAACTATAAAACATGAACAGAAATTCCAAAGAGATTATCACAGATGTATTTCAAATAGTAGATTAAAAAACACACACACACATTTTAGGTTTTTATGCATAACATGGGAGCTGGTGTGAAACAAGACAGGTGTTTTCAGAGAAGGTAAGGGCTTATCTGCTCCATCACCAACAGAGTCCTCCTAAGGGGGAGGGGTCAAGGCCTCTCCAGCCCATTTCCCACATTTCCTCATCTGTGCACTCAGATTTGGGAATGATGGCTTCTTTTGTTGTTGTTTTCATGCGGAGAAAAATACACGTTCCTTCCTTCAAAGTAAACATTTTGGAAACTGTTGTGATTGTTCAGATTTCTTTAAAGACTTTGACGCCACTTACCATTGCTTTTTAGACTGTGGGGAACATAATGAAACTGAAGTCTCTCATGGAGCTTTTATTCCTCTTCTTTCAGACTTAATAGAAAGCAGTAGGGGACACTTGGGCCACCAATGTCAGTGCCATTTCAGGGTCTGCTTTGGTTTTATTCTCAGGAAAAATGGCATTGGATTAATTTTTTTTTTTTTTTTAACAGATGTTGTGCTCAGAAGAAACCCTGACATTTGCCATTTATCTCCTCTTCCTTCTCCTCTCCCACTCCCCTGGTCTGCTTTGTCTTCCTCTGGGGCAGGACAAAGGTCTGCGTTTGAATGGGGTCTTTCCCTGATAGTGCTTTTATCAAACTTTATTTGACTATGGCCCACCGTATGAAATATATTTTACATTGAGACCCAGCATGTAAACACACAGAAACACACACATACACTCGTTTTTTGACAAAAGTTTGTTTTTTTTACTGGACAGTTTATACATTTTTTCCTTTAGACATCTCCCACTTCCAAAATACTGACTTTGAATCTATCTTCTGTTATTGACCTTTAGCAGTCAAATTTTATTTATTTATTTATAAATATTTCATTTATTTATTTGACAGAGAGACACAGCGAGAGAGGGAACACAAGCAGGGGGAGTGAGAGAGGGAGAAGCAGGCTTCCGGCTGAGCAGGGAGCCTGATGCAGGGCTGGATTCCTGGGATCATGACCTGAGCCAAAGGCAAACGCTTAATGACTGAGCCACCCAGGTGCCCCAAATTTATTTTTTTTTAAAGATTTTATTTATTTATTTGGGAGAGAGAGAGCAAGAGCAGGGGAGGGGGAATGGCAGAGGGAGAGGAAAAAGCCAACTTCCTACTGAGCAGGGAGAGCCTGACTCAAGGCTAGATCCCAGGACCCTGGTGGAATCAAGACCAGAGCCAAAGGCAGAAACTTAACCGGCTGAGCCACCAAGGCACCCCTCAAATTTAATTTTTTACATGGATCCTCACTGCAATTATTTTTCATTAGATGAGGATTCACTTTTCTTCAATTTTTAATTCATTTTATTCAACTCTAAACACAGCATTTTCACCTGAGTTCTCAAAAATCCTCAGCAACTATCACCAAAACAATAATGAGCAAAAACAAACAAACAACCCTTAGTTGTAAGTCACATTCTCTAATATTTTTGATCCATTTAAGAAACACTAAATGAACTTCCAGCCTTAATGGCTTACAACAGGCAAACTGAAAACCCTGCCTGGTGGTGAAGTAGAGGTTGTTAGCGGCTGCAAAATTCTGGGAAGGATTCTGAGGCTGCTCTCAGATTCCAGTGGAAGGCAGACAGGAGTCGTTACTCAGGTCTGCCAAGGGAGTAGCCAGCTACTGAGCCTTCTGGAGGTGGTGATATTCTTTAGCCTTCAGATAGTTTTGAAGTCCTCTGGAACCTCAGCATTTTACTCAAACTATGGATCACTCAGGACTGTGTTTTGACTTTTGAGGATCCTGGGTACTTTCCTTCATAGGTCCCTCTCTCACTATATACATTTACATATCTCTATCTATCTATCTATCTATCTATCTATCTATCTATCTAATGACTGTGTTGGTATAAAGACAAATGTAATCCAGGCTTGATTGATAATGGAATAATAATTATTATTTCTTATTATATTTGCTTTTACTTCTAATTTTAAAAGAAACTAAAATTGAAATACTTTCATGTTAGTTTGCAAAGTGACCCTCTGTACACAGAGGGCAAGGAGAGACCAAAGGCAAGCCACTCCAGATTGGTAGTTGGCAATTTTAATTAGGAAGAGAATTTACATATGAGGCTTATCTTGGGGCAGCTGCAAGATGAATAGATCTCTACACCCACCAGCCAGAATCTCAAGTTTATATAGAGGTCTTTACTGGGTTCAGTCACATATTTAGTTCAGATGGTGTCAACAACACCCTAGTCTCTCAAGGCCGAGTCCTTCAAATAGCATCTAGTATGGGAATGGTGGGTGGAAAGTACATTTGGAGGAAAGGGGTGGAGGCAAAGAGCATCTGATTCTCCTGGGCCAGCTTGTTTGTCAGCTGGTGGTCTCATTTTTTCAATGAGTTCTTCTGACATTTCATGAGCTACTAACTGTATAGTAGGGACTGGATACTGTGCCTATCATCTGAATGAACAGTTTGTCTAGAATCCCTAAATTTTAATGCAAAGTATACTTTGTAATTCACAGATGAAAGAACTGACTTCTTTTCTTTTATGAGTAGAAAACATGTTCTAATTTCTAGAATAATGAAGATTAGCTCATATAGTTGCATCCGCTTCTTTTAGCTAATAGTACAAATTTTGTAGTTGGTTATTTTTTAGAGATACTATAGTGGGTGTGGGTAGCAGAACTGTTTGGAAATTCGATTGGAGCCCAGTGTATGCCTAGGGTTAAGGGTAAGCCTTTGAAATTTTACAAGGAATTAGACTAGAGGAAGGGAGTAGTAGTTGAGAGAAGAGATTCAGAAAGCTTGACAAAAATAGGATATTCTTTGGTTTCAGCCTTTTGTCCAAAATCAAATTTGCCCAAATCAAATTTCTAAAGGAAAAACAAATATATCATACACAAATAATATATATATTTAAAAGCAATAATGGTAAACAATGCATATAATAAGAAGAACATCTATAATTCAATAATTCCACAGTTCATCACTGTTAATAGTATGAAGTGTAATCTTTAAGAAGCATATGCATATATGTATGTGTGAACATATACAACTTTTAACCAAAGGTATGGTCTATTATTATATGTTGTTATGCCACCTGCACTTTTACTCAAAAATAAATCATGGACAACTTCCATATCACTAATTCTTCAACTAAAATATAAATCTTAATCCATGGTAGGACAACCCATCCCTTGTTCAATGGGCCTCTTGCCTGTGGAATTCAGGTTTTCCACAGTTGTTTGCTGATACAAACAGTGCTGTCCTAAACTTGCATAAGCCTGTGAGCACAGATGTATGCATCTGTATTCTCTCAAAAAAAAAAAAAATCATAGAAGTGGAAGTACTAAGGGAAATTATTATATACTTCAGATAGTTAACTCTTTTTACATCTTCTTTAATGAACTGTCTATTCATGCCTAGGTCCTATTTCTCTCTTATTTTTTTTTCTTGATTAGAAAACATGTTTTATATAACAAAAATGTTAACCCTGTAATTGTTGTACATACTGAAAATATTTGTACTAGCTTATCTACATTTTTTTTAGGTTACTTTCCTTCTCTCTACAGATGTTTTAAAATTTTATTTGGTGAAATCTACTAGTATTCCCTGTTTGATTTCCTTCTTTGGTAATAGCATCATATAAAAACACTTCTACACTTTAAAATTACATGACTGTTCATTAATATTTCTCCCGTTATTTGAAGTTTAAAAAATATGTCTGTGTTTAAATTATTTGTGGTTCATTTTGGTATAGTATGTGAAGTATAATCCAATTTTGCATTTTTTTTTCCAATCTGCATTTATAAACATAATGCATTCCTACTTTTTTGAGATTGCTTGCTTCTGTATCATGTACTAAATTCTGATATGAAGTGTGGCTGATTCCTAGACTCTTTTTTATTGATCTATTGGTCTGCTTCTCTACAAGCATCATACTATTTTAATTTTTGAAGTTGTAAAAAAATACTAATTATGTCTTTTTTTCCCAAAATGAGCTACTCTGTCATTTAGTTAGAAGAAATATATTATGGTTTTTTTTTAAGTTAAATATTTGGAAAACTTACTGAAACCATTAAGGTTTAATTCAGAAGAATAAGTTTTTCACAGTATTGTACCTTTCCCTCCAGGAACATAGGACATTGCTCTATTTATTTATTCATGCACACACTCAAACACATGCATGTAGATATGTAAATATATAGCTAGGTAAAATTTTATAGACTTCTTTGACTAATACATTTTTACTTCTTGATAGTTTTTATTTTGGTTGCTATGGCAAATAGAATCTTTTTTTTCTTTATGTGTTCTAAGTGGTTATTGCCACTGTATAGGAAAGCTTTAGAGTTCTTTACTTAGTTTGTAACTGTAAACCTTATTGTATTTCATTGTTAGCTCAAAATAATTTTTCTTTGATTCACTGAGTTTTTGGAGTAGACAATCTTATAATCTGTAAGTAATGGTATTTTGTCACTTCCTTTACAGTATTTATAGCTCTATGCTTTTATTATCCTATTTCATCAGGTAGAACTTCGGAAACTTGTTGAATAATAGCAGTGCTAGCAGGCATCTGTTTTTTTCCAGAATTTATTGGGAATGCCTCTGGAGTTGTGTAGTCAAATAAGGTGTACATAGTTTCAAAAACAAGTTTTTATCCATATTACTTGTTCATTCTGAAGTTTCTTTTTTTTTCACATTAGTCTGTTTATTTTAAAAACAGAAATAGATTTGAACTTTGTGAAATGCACTTTGGCGTCTATTAGGTTAATCATGTTTTGTCTCTCTTTTGACCTATTGATGGGGAAAACTATATTTATTGCTGTCCTAATAGGTGAACCCATCTTTTTCTTTTTTTTTTCTCCAGGAGGTTGGGGAGGCAGAGGGAGAGAGAATCTTAAGTAGGCTACACACCCAGCTCAAAGCCTGATGCAGGGCTCAATCTCACAACCCTGAGATCATGACCTGAGCCTTGTAAATCCAGAGTTGGACACTTACCAGACTGATCCACTCAGGGATCCTTGGTGAACCCACCTTGCACACCTGGAGAAAATATTGTTTAGCCATGGTGTATCATTCTTCTGATATGTCACAGAATATAATTTGCTGAAGTTTTGCTTAGCATTTTTGCAGCTATACTTACAGGTGTGATTATTCTGCCATCTGTGTATTCATGCATATGTGTTCGCACACACACATGCTCTTTACCAAGCATGGTATCAGGTTTATTCCTGATACATAAAATGAACTGAAAAAATTTATTTTTCTCTGTGATCTGGAACACTTTAGATTTCATGAAAATGTTGCTGTCCCCTAAAGATTTGATAGATCAACTCACAGTACTCTCACCCAGTTTGCTTTGTATTTCTAGTCAGTTTCTCCAGGATTAAAAATAACTTTCTCCCCATAATCTACTAAGTACCTATCAAACCTCTACCATGCTGAATTCACTAGAGAGACATAGGAAATAGTCACAGAAGATCCGCATAAAAAAGATGGTGTACAAAGCAATTCATTCTAAACCCAAATGGGTGGCACACACAATGCATTTTATTGGAATTCAAAAGAATTAGCCAATAGTATTGGCCTCTTTGGCTTGTTGTTGTTCCTTGTTTTGTTTTTCTCTGAATGAGGAGGATTTGAGCTTAGTCTCAGGCTAGCCTAGCTGAGAAGTACTAAGAGCACCTTAGCTATAAGTATGAACTGCTGTTGGGATATTGACTAGAGACACTGGAGGACATCTGGCAGGACTGAAAAAGCACATGAGGGATACAATGTTAGAACAAAGACTGGAGTCAGATGCCCAGGGAACCTATAATATGTACAATTCTTCTCTTTCCAATGACCTATTTCCATCCATACATGCTTTAATGTAAACCTTCAGCCCTTTCACATGTAATGTCAAATGTTCAAATAGATAACCTGCAGGCTCCCCTCCAATTTTTTGACTCTGATCCTTTGAGTTTCTAAAGCCCCAGAGCGTCTCTTGGCCTCTGGAATCGGGCATGATTTGACCCAGGACTTGGGTGAAGAAATGATTTTCAGTTTAGCCTGTGTAGTCTATTTCATCACTTAATCATGAACTTCCACCTCTTTGTGAGCCAACAACAACAACATTGGTTTGTATAAGTCACATAAGAAAAAGGCACATCTATATGTTATTAGTCTATTTACAAAGGGAATTATAGAAGATATCTGCTTACTAGAAAAAAAATCACCTAAGTTAAGACAGTGAAAGTGCCATTAAGTCATTTTTCCATCCCTCAGAACCTGGCATGGAATTGTTCCCCGTGGTGCATTTTCCTGCTTCTCTTGCAGCCAGGTTTTAAACATCTTAAGCTATAGCACTATTGTCCCCTCCCCTGAGCAGTGACTATACTGCCTCATAAATCTCTTTGGTCGGAATTCTTTCCAACGTAACTCCAGGTCCCTTGTGATGGATTCTTTCTGCCCTGGGAGGCCCCTTAGTTTTGTCATGTGCTAAAGGAAAGAAAGCAGGAATTGGATTGTGCAAACATCAGAAAGCAAGTCTTGCTATCTTTTGCTTACTTTCTTAGCTATAAATTGAAAACTTTAGATCTTATGAAATGCAACACTGACATTATCACACAGGAAACCTCATAAATAGCAATTAGTCGAGCATTCCTGGTAAGTCCCATGAGAAGGGGGAACTTGAACATTTTATTCAGCTCTGGAAACCCAGATTCTAAAAGAGTGCCTGGCAAATAGTAGGTGCCTAATAAATATATGTTAAATGTCTGTATAAATGAATGGATTGCCCATGTCAGGCAAAATATTATGCCCAGTGGGGATGCCAACAAAAGAAATGTATGACTCCTGCCTCACAGAAAACTATGTCTGATTGTGGAGGCAGATTCATACTGGAAATTAAGTAGTTTGTGGGTGATCAGGATTTAAGAGCTATATTGCAGATTCAGAGGCTATGAAGATGAGGCATAGTATTAATGGAGGTGGGTCCTAAGTGAATCTTGGGTTGATGGACAGGTTTTAAATTGCCAGAGGGAAGGGGAGATCTATGGAAGAGACCACTCCTCTTTCCATTTGTCCCCTTCACTACTTCTCAGAACACCTGTGAGTTTACCTAACTCAATTAATCCACAATTCCTGAGAACCTGGTTTTATAACTTATGATTGAGAAGACTTTAGTCTATTTAAATGGCATTACAGCCAGAACCCTAACTGGTAAGTCAATGGAAACATGCTACTCTGACTGAAACAAACTAGCAAGCCTTTGTGATACAACCTGAACAGGTTCTCAGAACCTCAGTGACCCTCCAAGATCAGTCTGGGGGACACCTGCTGTCTGTGGGCAGGTGAGGAACTCTGGTTCTATCTCTCCACTCTTCTCCTTATAGTGGTCTTTCCACCCACAGCTAGCCAGCCCTCTACCCAGCTCTTTAGACTAGGAGTATTTTTTTGTGAGCATGTGACAACCTAACACCTAGAAAGGAAGCACAGAGGATCTGCCTTCAGCTATTGTTGTTCATGTCTATGTTTGTGTTTGTGTATATGTTTTTCTATTTCAAATCTCTGAATAAATCGTGTGCAGGCAGTCACAACATCCCAGAAGAGGGAAGCATGAAGCCCATGCATTATAATTCTCTTTTCTGTCAGGATAGCACATGACTGTAGGACTGGCCCTTTGCATAAACGCTGAGGTGATTGCTCATAAGGTGGATATAATTGGGGGTATCATCAGAATCCATCCTTTGCCTTAAACTTCCTTCTGCCTCAGTTTGTCCTGAAGCCAGGAGCTTTCATATTAGACATAAATGTAAAGAACCCCATTTTTTAGAAAATACTGCCAGGAGAGATAATACATTAAATTTGTGTTACCTGGTAACACCTTTCCCTGAATTAGTTTATCAACTTAGCTGTCTAATCACTGAGTTAAACTTTAGTGAATTTCTTCCAAAGAAATTCACATGTTGAAGCCTTACCTCATAAATGTGACTGTATTTGGAGGTATGGCTTTTAAAGAGGTAATTAAAGTTAAATGAGACCATAAAGGTGGGCCCCTAATCCAAGAGGACTGAAGTCCTTCTAAGAAGAGGAGACACTTGGAGCACACAAAGAGCCCATGTGAGAACAAAGTGAAATGGTCACCATCTGCAAGCAAAAAGGAGAAGCTTCAGGAGAGACCAAACCTGTGGACATCTTGATTTTGGATTTCCAGTCTCCAGAACTGTGAGAAAATATATTTCTATTTTTAAGCCACCAACTCTATATTGTTTTTTGTTATGACACCCCTAGCAAACTAATATACTTTATAATTTTGTTATTAATACATTAGTGTTACCTATCTTTAGAATTACGCTTCCTTCAGCAAGTCTCACTTTGCCAGCTCCCTTCCCCCCACAAAAAAGTAAAGAAAACAGGGATGCACAGCTCACCCTGGGGTTCCCTTTATTCACCCTTACTATATTACTGACTACATGGGATTGAAGATTTCCTTATCACTCACCTGGTTGCACCAATACATTGAAGCTCTTTGGTGGCAAGAGCTGTGTCCTGTTCAGTATTTTATTGGTGGTCTGCAGCACAGTGCCCATCATATGGTTACACACTCAAAAAATGTTGAATTTAATCAAATTTAATGTATTGAAAGAATGTTATATATATTTTAGATATACTCTAAAATCATTTTCACTTCAAGAACTCATAGATTATAACAATTAGCATCATGATTTATTTGTTTGTTATTATCAAGTGGTGCTCTTATTGTTTCTACTTTGTAGTAGATCTGGAATAAGAGAAGATTCTATCAAATAAATGATGGTGCTGTATTTATAATTGTGTATATCAAACAGTTAGTGTTTCTATAGTCCTGTGCAACTGTTCCACACTCTACACAAAATTTTCTATCATGTCACATCAGTGGTTAAAATCTCCAATGCCATCCTATGGCTTCCAGAGAAACATTCCGGGTCTTCGTTTCAGCAGAAGTGGCTAGTCTTAACATGGCTCCCACCTAATTTTTTAAGCCTTGCTTAGCTACCCCATTGTTGTTATGCACCCTTTTTATTTTTATTTTTTTAAGTAGGCTCCATGCCCGCCAATGTGGGGCTTAAACTCATGACCTTGAGATCAAGACCTGAGCTGAGATCTAGAGTTAGACACTTAACTGACTAAGCCATCCAGACTCCCCATTATGCACCCTTTTTAGAACACGCTACATTAAACCTTCAAGAAATTCACTAATTCCCTCCCTTTGTCCATCTTCCAGATGGACAATTCATATTTTAAAATTCAGAACAAATGTCATTTTTTGTGAAGATTTAAGGATGATGCAAACAGTTGGTTTTTCCATTATTTTCCCATAGCATTCTGAATATTCACTGAATGTATACTCTCCACCTTCTGTTACAATTTCATAAAATACCAGCCCCTCAAAGTTCAAAGAAATAACAGTAATAACAATACACCATTACTAAGAAACAGTTGTCAAATAACTTAATAGAATTAGATGATGACTTCTGCCCCAAATCTCAACTGATCTTACAGCCTTTGTTTTCTTCCCTCTCTTTATTATCTAAGATTTACCATAAAACAGATGACATGATGGTCCACCTTTATTAGGTGTGACATAAGGAGGACTGAGACTAGCTTGGCTTTCAGATTCACAGAAAACTTGGTTTACTACAAGATGCTCATCTTCATAACACACATTTTGATGACAAAAATCTCAGATAAGTTGAAATTTTTCCGTTGCATCACTAGTTCATTTCTTTCCTTCTTCCAATTCTGTGCTTCTTCACTGCATGATAATTGGAGAGAGTATTGTATAATTCTCACAAGCAATATACATGCCAAATGTGATGTTCACTACCAATTCAGAGATGTTTATTCTCAGAGAGCTCATTCAACTATTTTACCTTTGTCCTATGGTATTTTAGTTTTTTATGACATAAACCAACGGCTCTGGAAAATTCTGAGATACACTAGATGTTTCTGACATCATGGAAACCAACATATTGCTTAGATTCATTCAAGGCTCCCTAAATGTCCAGTATAAATAGATCATATTAGGACTAAAATTTCATAAAACTAACATTAAATAAACATATTTATACTAACATATAAATATATATTAAATATCGTGGGAAAACATCTCAAGACAAAAGAGAATGCAATGCCACGTAAAGGAGTTATCCAGGTCACAAATAAATCAAGGTTTACAATAATAAAAGAACTTCAATATCTTGTTCTTGTTCCAGTAAGTTAGTCTCAATTCATTTTTTTATTGTTTCCATTTCAGAACCCTCAGTCAGATATGCATCTGCACATGAGACCTGCCTGCTTCCATACTCATTTTGGTTTAACTCCACCTGCAGAATAAAAGCCAATTCTCTCAGCAATCCATTGTCTTCACATTATGGCTTGAATTCAGCTTTTAGGACTAGGACTCCATAGCTTAACCCAACTCTACCTGTATACATGATATTTTACCCTAACCAAACTTCTAGAAATTCTCCAAACATATATATCTTCACGCCTCTAGGTGTTATTTCATTCCAGCCGTTTCTGCTGCCTGAAATACCCTCCTACACCCAGACCATTCTCAGGGTCCAGCCCAAATTTAATCTCCATGAATTCTTTACTCCTTTCACAGTTAACATAAACTAAGTGTTCTTCATAGTGTCACAACTCTACACACAGCTCTTTGTTCCTTATCAGGTGATGTACCATTTGACATTTTCATATAGTCTCCATCCTCCTCACTCTACCTAACGTACCCTCTCTCAAGAGTTTAAGCAGTGATTTCTTTTCTGTCTACCTTATTTCCATAAAATAAAGTGTTATCCTATTTCATGTGGCCCAATGTATGTTGGATGTAGACATTAGGCTTATCTGAACAATTTCCAAATGTTTTATATAATGAAATATACAAATATTTAAAGAATTGATAAATTTTACTCAAAAAGATATTTGCTACTGACAATACGGGAAAAGGTAAGTGCTCAGATATTTTCAAGAGAAACAGTAAAGTAAATCTTTAAAGAGACGTTTCAAGAAGTAAAAGCAAAGATACTTATTTTTAAGGATGGGATGAGCTCTCATCTTAAATTTTCAGAGACAAGCTCTATACTGTGACTCTTCAAATTGAAGTTTCTAAAAACTTAGGTAGTAGGAAATTTGCACTTGAGGAAGCCTAGTACAAAAGCCCACCTTACACAGTTGAGAAAAATGTGTGTGAGCAAGTACAGAGTTCACAAGGAGGGGAAAAAAAGAAATATTTTTATCTCTGAAACTCTTGAGGAAAGTAATGTGGGAAAGATAGTCTTTCGCATAAAGTAGTTAAGGTCAACATTTGTCCACTCTAACAGAACAAGTCTTCCATGAATAAGTAAAATTAACCAAGAGACCCTAAGAAGTAACAATCTAGGGACCATAGTGACTGAAAGAAAACATACATTGAAAATCACTCTTCAAAGACTCTGAGGAGTTCTTTGGAAAAGAAATTCACTTATCGTTGTTTAACCAACATTTCACAAACTTATTTAAACATGGAACACTGTTATTTTTCTGCAAAGTAACCTATCCAGCTGAGTTTAGAGAATTCTGCCTGCCAGGGCTCTCCTGATGTTTACTTTAACCAGATTGTGTGTGTGTGTGTGTGTGTGTGTGTGTGTGTGTGTGTGTGTGTGTAGACTAGGATAGGTGCATGCATTGCAGAAGATCTTGGGCATTTCCTTCCTGAGGAGGTTTGATAAAGGATAAGAAGTCTCATTTCTTCTTATTCAAGCCCTGCTCTTTTCAGTTGAGGAGACCATCCTCACTCTCCATTAGGGCTTAGTCATGCCAAAATTTGGAGACAAAGAAAAAAGACAAAGAAATTAAACATCAGAGAAAAGAGAGAAAGAAGAATGGAGTATAAAGATGAAGAAATGCCTTAAAAACTGAATACCAACAGCCAAGCATAAAAAACGTCTCTGCCAGATGTAGCCAGCTAAAGTCTAACTGAAGTTTCAGGGGTAGGCATTCCATCTGTCATATCAAAACATTTTCAATACCATCTACCAATACAGCACTAAATTCTGGACTGCCATTAATGTCAACCCATTTATAATTTTGGCCCGCAGCACTACAAAAAGGCAGATGACAGCCTACTATTTCACACCTGCTGTTGAAATGAATAAAAATGACTGAAACCCTTAAAAGCAGAAAAAAGAAGAAAGGGAAAAATAAAGCCAACAACACTCACTGCACAGTAAGGCTGGAGAGAATTCCCTGCTTTCCTTTTTGTTTTGAATACCAGGTTTTGGCTGATGTGTCCTTTATAGAGTAAATACAGTGTGGCCCAGGTATGGAAGCTGACCTGCTTGGAAATGATTTCTTCTCTCTTTGATCAGTACTATTTTACCTGCACTTTCATGACTTACACTGGTCCACACTCCCTTCTTGACGTAAATGAAGATGATACACACTTTCTGTAACATTCCTTTGTGAACTTTGTCATATATGGTTTTGGGAATGTTTTGATGGACCTATGCCTTCTGAAATGGTGGTGCAATTTCTTGTACTTCTTTTGGATTCTCTTTACCATTCTCTCCCTAAGAGTGTGCAGCGCAAGATGGGGACCATAGAGTGTTAGATATTGGCATGATATCTGATCTTGCTTTCTTCAACCCACCCAACTATAAGTGGAATGTTTAATATAATTTTGAATAATTAGATGCTCTGATTGCTAATCCTTGGGTTTCCCTGATCTGGCCAGCTGACCTCAAAGTGTGGATGGCAGATCCCTACTTTTATTATAATAGTAAGATATCATTTGCCTTTTTCACTGTCTTGACATTCGCATTGATGGTACTAAAGCTAGGGTGGGTGAAATTTCTAGCACCTAAGCAAATAATGTTTTTTTTTTTGTCTTAAAATTATCTAGTAGTTTCAGTTTAAACCTCAAATTATTCATAAATCTGTGATTTGGCCATTTCAAGAACAAAGAGAAGTTTTCAGTACATTCAGAGTCTCTCTTCATACAGCACAAATCCAGATTATGTACAATGATATTGAATGGAATGTTCTACTCCTATTAGATTAAAATCAAAATCACAAAGCCAAAAACAAGTCCCAAGTACACACCATTCTAAAGTAAGTCATGATGCAATGCATATTCCTCTAGAGCCCAGTTCTGTTTCTCAGAACTTCAGCCTATATAAAGGAAAGATGAAGAATTCAAGAAAATTTACTTAACTATGAGAGGTCAGTCTTGGGAGATAATGTTATGACTTTTTCTTTTCTCTTTCTGTTGGGAAGGGAGTGTTTCAATATCCAATTCTTTGTAGAGCTTGATGGTATCTTCCAGAAAACTGATTCTCATTCCCTGGTTAAGCATCTGTTGATATGTCATTCTAGCTGATCTGACCTTGGACCTATTTGAATAGGTGAAAAAGAATCTGTAGGAAAAAAGAAGGCACATCCATGTACTCATATCATTGAAGTAGTAAAGGTGTATAAAGTAAGTTTCCCTTGGGCCAACTGTATGCAGCAAGCATACACAGTCTTGAAATGACTTACATATATCTTACCCAAAAGATGCCTCTGATATTAGAGGATTCCCCAATGGTAAAATACCTTGTATATTACCAAGAATTGGAATGAGAAGAACTGATGAGAAGCTAAGCTATAAGGGCCATTCTCCACATCAGAAAATTTATCTCTTGTAGGATTTAACATGTACCCCTCTGAACTACAACTTGAATACCCACCACATATAGGCTGTCTGCAGGTTCACAAGTAAGAAATACTTGATCTTTTCTATCAGTTGCCCAGGAATCAACCCACTAGAGGAGAAAAAAAGAGGAAGCAGAAAGGGAGGGGTGTTCAGGAGCAGGCCCCACTCACCACCACAGAGGTCCCTAATGGAAGGAATTGAGTTTTATCTAATAAAATGTGATCTGTTAAATCTAGAAGCAGCCTCCTCTAAGAGGTGGGAAGATAAATTTTATAGTAAAGTCGAAGGTAATAATCAGAAAAAAAGAAAACTATTTCAGATTTGTTGCCCCACTCAGGTCAGACTCCAATCTATCTTTAGTAAAGTTAGTTTAGATCTTAAACATGACAGTAGTTACATTGTATACAAAATCCTAATTCACACATTTTTTCTATTATTACTCCAGATTTCCAAAGATTCTAAATAAATGAAAATGTCTCGTTGTATATAATGCTAAGTGAGAAATGCCTACAAAGCAGCATTTTCATATTTATTTTTTTCCATATAGCCAGTATCTTCCTCTGAATCTCACAAATTCCAGTTGTATTGGTTTTTCTCATGTCAATGAGGTTAGAGTGAATATCTGTACCTGCAAATAACCAATATGCTATATTTGACTATGTGCTGTCAGAATCCTCTAATTAAAAAGAATTGGTCTCTGAAACACTCATCCTTGACACAAGTAGGAAAACCTGTCAACAAGGCATTTGATTTGTAGAATACAGGGGGAAAAAAAGAGTAGCAGTATTATCATCCATCATTACTTGGAGAGCATCTAGAGGCAGTCTGGCAACATTTGTCCAAAGAGTGAACAGTAGGATGCCTCAATTTTCCTGAATCATCATCTACCTGCTTTAGAAAGTCTCTGAAAAATACATAACTTGCCTTGCAATCTTCTGTCAGGGAGCACTGAAGTCTCGTAAGTGAGAACCATGGAATTGTAAGGTACTGTAAAAGGGATCTTCAAAGCTATTTAATATAACCTTCAAAATTTATAGGTGAATAAATTCTGACACTGATAAGTTGAATGACTTGCCCAAGGTCCACAGGATCATTATTCAGACCTCTCATTGCAGTCTAGTCTTTTCCCACTAAGATTCCTGTTCCAAAAAACCTGTTTTTACCTCAGAAACATTTCCAAGTCTGAGTCTAAGGAAGTTAGGTGAAAACGGGGGCTAGGAAGATTCTCTTTTATTGTAAAGAAGAACAGGGACCACAACCAAATTGGTAATCTTTCTTTCTGGAAGACACTGTCAACCATAGAGTACAAAAGACAAAATTGGCAGCTGTCAAATAAATGAACATCTAGGACACAAAACACCATTTCATAATCCCTCTTAATTACATATAATGGTGCTTTCTGGGAACAAATGAAAGATTATAAGAACCATGGTCTCCGCCCAAAGTGAATGTACAGGCTATCATCCACAGGTATGGAATAATCCCAATATGAGAGAGTAAAGATGATGGATAGCAATGGATTGTTCTGTCCTCTAGGAAATTTTAGGATCTGATAGTTCAAAACGTATGACAACTACAGGCTCATGGTGGATATTTGTAATATCCTGCATAACCTGACAGTTTGTAACAATTGCCAAAGGAAAGAGGATCTGTAGGGGCTGGAGACCAAAGAGAATGTTGGGAAGTAGATTGGTTGTTATTGTCAGAAGGGACTTGATTGCCAAACTTAAGAAAAAATTGAGTGTTTGTTGCTGAAAGAGTAAGTATAGCAGTGAATTGTGAGTGAAAACGGGGGCAGATCAGTCACATGTAATGCTGGGGTAAATAAAGAAGTGGAACCAGAATGAACAAATGCATAAAGGCAGCCATGTTGTTGGGTAACAGTGGGTTTATCAAATATTGACAAACATGAAATGATTGTAATCAGTCACTGTCAAAGGGGAACAGGTCCCCTCCTCTCTTTTACAAATGATCCAATTAAAGGAAACATGTTGGCTATAAAAGTCAAAATCAACAATGCACTATACACTGACAATCCATCCAACATATGAAATCAATAGTGCCTTCTGCTGCCATCCAGCACAAAGCGACAGTAGCAACTTCCCCACCTCTTTAGTCAAATATGACACTGTATCAATCGATCAAAACTCAGTACTTATTGAGCAAGGCTTCTGAAGAATGCAAACTGCATTGTGCCTCTATCCCCCCTTCCACCCCCTCATTTTATTTCGATAAATTTTAACTTAAAGGCATAATACCTGAGGATGTTCTGTTGGCTCACGGAGTGGTTTTTTTTGTTTTGTTTTGTTTTTTGTATAATCACCATACAATTTGACATTGACTATATTTACAATAAGATTATAAAAACACGGGCGCCTGGGTGGCTCAGTTGGTTAAGCGACTGCCTTCGGCTCAGGTCATGATCCTGGAGTCCCGGGATCGAGTCCTGCATCGGGCTCCCTGCTCAGCAGGGAGTCTGCTTCTCCCTCTGACCCTCTTCCCTCTCATGCTCTCTATCTCTCATTCTCTCTCTCTCAAATAAATAAATAAAATCTTAAAAAAAAAAGATTATAAAAACACTGTAGGGCTAGAAATGCAAATGCCATTGCATTGGAAACTGTAATTTTAGTTCTGTCTCCATACCATGGCTTTGTCCAAATCCTTCATTCAGTGTGGCAAACAAGACATAGATGACTCCAATTAGTCAACAGGCTTTCAGTAGAACTAAAGATAATCTGAAAGGTAACTGAACAAAGGATATGGAAGAAATTGTGAGTTTGACAGAAAAAAGTGCAATTCATAACTTAATATTTGGTGTAGTGTGAAAAGGACAGTGAAGTGGAATTAGGCTCTGACTCCCTGTGTCCTGTAACCTTGAGCAAATAATTCTTCTCTGGATCTTAAACTTCTATAAAGTTAAGGTATTAGTAGGCTCAGTGGACTTCAGTAATGATGCAAAGACCTAGTAGTAGGTCTAGTAGTGTTTTTTAAACATTTCTGCCCCACCCCCTAATATTCACAGTCAGAAATGCATCTCTATCATGACAGAGTGGGTAATATAACTGGAACAAAATTTCATAGACAGTATTTACCAGTATTATATGCAGTGCTCTCTAATATTTTCTCTTCTATTCATTTTCATTTTCTTGATAAATGCTGATAAATCACAACCCATGGTGTGAAAAACACTGTTTTATGACTCTTTGCTTTTCTTGCTTCCTTCCTTCTCCCTTCCTTCCCCCTTCTCTCCCTTTCTTCAAAAGCATCTCTACCTTAAATCTAAAACTCTAATTTTTTTGTATTTAGCTGAATTTGTGTCTTTCTCTAAATACTTTGTATTTCTCCATCCCATAAGGCTAGTACAATACAGGGACTCTCATGTTGTGCTCAGTGGGTGGTTAATTAATCCCCCAACTCCTTGGCCTCTTTGAGAACAAGAGTCATGTGAGAAGGGTATCTATTAACCTAATTTTTAAAAAAATTTTGGGATAATATTGTATAGTTATTTAATATTTAAAAAAAATTTCACAATGTGCTGATAATATGATTTTAAGTAAAACTGGGATACAACATTTCATAGAGAGTATGAATTCACCTAATAAAACTATTAAAAAACCTGGGGGGGTGCCTGGGTGGCTCAGTCAGTTAATCATCTGCCTTCAGCTCAGGTCATGATCCCACGGTCCTGGGATGGAGTCCCGCATCAGGTTCCCTGCTCCGTGGGGAGTCTGCTTTTCCTTCTCTGGCTCTCTCCCGTTCTCTCTCTCAAACAAAATCTTAAAAAAAAATAAAAAAGACTGAAAGGAACTATGCTAATACAGCATTCTTTTGCCTCTTGATAGGAAATTTATATGTAATTTCCAAACTTACCTTTTATGCTTTATTCTGATCTCCATATTATCTTTTTTTAACATGTGCTACCTTGATATATATATATATATCTCCTGAGAACAAAAGACAAAGTTTACTAGAAACTTTTGCAAAATGATTTGGAATAGATTGTCAAGTATATATTGTATGTGTATGTATGTATGTATGTATCTATCTGTCTACCTTTATTTCCCTTCTGAAAATAGTTGGTAATATACTTAGCTTGACTTTTTAGCCTCTGTTGCCCTTGTATTTCTTAAGGGATCCAGTACTAAGGTCATTTTGTTACCAGTGATAGTGTTTCCTTTTCCAAAACCCAAAGTAGCAATCTTAAATAAATCAAAGCCTGGCTACTACCTCTTTCCCTTTATCCAGCATGAATTTTAATATGTGTAAGTTATAGATACAATAACTGCTACCATCTATTCAGGGTTGATCATGTGTCAGCCATTGCATCCTCTTCATGCTCCTCATTACTCCTCACAGCTATCCCAAGAAAGAGTTGTTACTGTTTTACAAATGAAGAAACTGAGTATTGAGAGATTAGGTAGATAGTTGTTTTAAGTGGTAGAACTCTAATAAAATGGATTTGAGCAATCACAACAAAAACAGAGATGATTTTTCTCTTTATTTTGACAAATTTACAATGTTTGTTGCATTTAATCCTCATGAATTGTTGAAGTCAGTACTATCATTATCACAACTTTATATGAAAGGAAAGGCCAGAGAATCAGTAATAAAGAGTGAAGAGGTAATGTGTATTTAGAAGTTCTCAATAAAAATTCACTTCATAAAAATTCTAACCAGATTGTTTAATTTTATCTTTCAAACTTTATTGATTCCCATAGGGGCTTACAGAATTTTGTCTCTTAAATTTCTCCCTTCCCTTACGAAAATGAGGCAGGTATGGGTTTACTAATGACTCTGCCTTCTTTTGGAAGACAGGAAATATATGTATTTTAAAAATACAATAAGGAAACAAAAATATACCTGTTTATCAATACTTTGTTTTTGACTGTAAATTGGCAAAAATTAATAATGTTACAATATTATTAACAAAACATGAACAAATGAATCTGTTGAAGCAATGCAAAGGTGGGACCTAACAGGTCACTTGACCTTCTCTTTAGTAAGTCTGCTCAACTTTCCTCTCTACCACTGGTTAGTACCATAGCATCCATATGCCACTTTGCTGTCTCCCTCAGGATTTTGTCTTATGCCAGCTAAAGCTTTTATCAGAAATCAATAAATAAACAAACAAACTTTTATCAGCAGTACTGTCCTGTTCAAAAGCCCTCACAGACTGCCCACTGGCATGCAAGGCCTTTTACATGGGAGCCATAATTAGCTTAACAATCTGATTTTCCACATCTTTTTCATTTAACATTTTATTTATTTGACAGAGAAAGACAGCGAGAGAGGGAACACAAGCAGGGGGAGTGGGGGAGGGAGAAACAGGCTTCCTGCCAAGCAGGGAGCCCGATGGGAGACTCCATTCTGGGACTCCAGGATCATGACCTGAGCCGAAGGCAGACGCTTAACAACTGAGCCACCCAGGTTGCCCATTTTCCACTCTTTGGGGTAGGACTGTGTTTTAGGTTCTTCTAAAAAAATCAAAGCCTGGCTACTACCTCTTTCCCTTTATCCAGCATGAATTTTAATATGTGTAAGTTATAGATAAAATAACTGCTACCATCTATTCAGGGTTGATCATGTGTCAGCCATTGCATCCTCTTCATGCTCCTGCTCATTACTTCTCACAGCTATCCCAAGAAAGAGTTGTTACTGTTTTACAGATGAAGAAACTCTGCTTAGCACAATGAAGAGTAATAGAATTTTAGAGCTGAAAAGACCTTAAGGCTCATCTCTCCAAATCAGGTCATTTTAAATAAAATATTGGTGCTAAGGAGTACTCTAGGTCATACAGAAAGTTAAAGGTCAAAGTGTTAACAAAACCCTTCATTTTAGCTCCTAAACATGTAATTAACCCCCCCCAAAAAAATATTTTTTGAATTAGTTGCATTATTTGCCATACGTTTGGATGCATTTTGTGACCTGGTAGGAATCACAGTGTTTGATAACAATGAATGGAATGAGCCAAGATAGGAAACATGTACAGATGTTAAGCAGTTCAATTAGTATAATGCAATGATAGATTTTTTTAATTTTTAATTTAAATTTGATTTAGTTAACAGACAGTGTATTATTAGTTTCAGGGGTAGAAATTAGGGATTCATCAGTTGCATATAACACCAAGTACTCATTACATCAAGTGCCCTCCTTAATGCCCATTACCCAATTACCTCATCCTCCCACCCCCTTCCCCTCCAGAAACCCTCAGTTTGTTTCCTAGTAGAGTTCAGCATCTCTTATGGTTTGCCTCCCTCTCAATTTTCATCTTATTTTTCCTTCCCCTCTCCTATGTTCATTTGTTTTGTTTCTTAAATTTCACATATGAGTGAAATCATATGATCATATGGTATTTGTCTTTCTCTAACTGACTTATTTTGCTTAGCATTAAGTCCCTCTAGTTCCATCCACATCGTTGCAAATGGCAAGATCTCATTTTTTGATGGCTGAGTAATATTCCATTGAATGTATGTAGATACACACATACCACATCTTCTTTATCCATTAATCTGTTGATGGATATCTGGACTCTTTCTATATTTTTGACTATTGTGGACATTGCTGCTATAAACATTGGGATGCATGTGCCCTTTTGAATCACTATGTTTGTATCCTTTGGATAACTACCTACTAGTGCAACTGCTGGGTCACAGGGTGCCTTTTAGTTCTGTTGATTGTTTCCTTTACTGCTTTCTATCCTGATGAAGTCCCAATAGTTCATTTTTGCTTTTGTTTTCTTTGCCTCTGGAGATGTGTCTAGTAAGAGTTGGTGCAGCTGAGGTTAAAGAGGATGCTGCCTGTGTTCTCCTCTATGATTTTGATGGATTCCTGTCTCACACTTAGATCTTTCATCCATTTTGAATTTATTTTTGTGTTTGGTGTAAGAAAGTGGTCCAGTTTCATTCTTCTGCATGTGGCTGTCCAATTTTCCCAACACCATTTGTTGAAGAGACTGTCTTTTTTCCATTGGATATTCTTTTCCACTTTGTCGAAGATTAGTTGACTATAGAGTTGAGGGTTCATTTCTGGATTCTCTATTCTGTTCCATTGATCTCTGTGTCTGTTTTTGTGCCAGTACCATACTGGCTTGATGACTACAGCTTTTTTAATACAGCTTGAAGTCCAGAATTGTGATACCTCCAGCTTCAGTTTTGTTTTTCAACATTACTTTGGCTATTTGGGGTCTTTTCTGGTTCCATACAAATTTTAGAAGTGTTTGTTCCAACTCTGAAAAATTGTGGTGGTATTTTGATAGGGATTGCACTGAATGTGTAGATTGCTTTGGGTAGCATAGACATTTTCACAATATTTGTTCTTCCAATCTGAGATCACAACCAACACCACAGAAATACAAACAACTATAAGAGAATATTATGAGCAGTTATATGGCAACAAATTAGGCAATCTGGAGGAAATGGATAAATTCCTAGAAACATATAAACTACCAAAAATGAAACAGGAAGAATTAGAAAACCTGATCAGACCCATAACCAGCAAAGAAATTGAATCAGTAATCAAAAATCTCCCAACAAACAAGAGTCCAGGGTTGGATGGCTTTCCTGCGGAATTCTACCAAACGTTTAAAGAGGAATTAATACCTATTCTTCTGGAACTGTTCCAAAAAATAGAAATGGAAGGAAAACTTCCAAACTAACTCTACAAAGCCAGTATTACCTTGATCCCAAAATCAGACAAAGACCCCACTAAAAAGGAGAATTATAGACCAATATCCCTGATGAACAGGATGCAAAAATTTTCAACAAGATACTAGTTCATAGTATCTAACAATTCATTAAGAGGATTATTCACCACAACCAAGTGGGATTTATTTCTGGGCTACAGGGGTGGTTCAACATCTGCAAATCAATCAATGTGATACACCACATCAATTAAAAAAAGGATAACCATATGATCTTCTCAATAGATGCAGAAAAAGCATTTGACAAAATACAGCATCCATTCTTGATAAAAACCCTCCACAATGTAAGGATAGAGGGACTATACCTCAACATCATAAAAACCATATGTGAAAGACCCACAGCAAATATCCTCAATGGTGAAAAACTGAGAGCTTTTCCCCTAATGTCAGGAACACAGTAGGGATGTCCGCTCTCACTAATGTTCAACGAAGTACTAGAAGTCCTAACCTCAGCAATCAGACAACAAAAGGAAGTAAAAGTATCCAAATAGGCGAAGAAGTCAAACTTTCACTCTTTGCAAATGACATGATACTCTATGCAGAAAACCCAAAAGACCCCACCAAAAAATTGTTACAACTGATTCAGGATTTTAGCAAAGTCACAGGATATAAAGTCAATGCGCAGAAGTCAGTTGCATTTCTATACACTAACAATGAAGCAGCCGAAAGAGAAATCAAGGAATCGATCCCATTTACCATTGTACAATAAACCATAAGATACCTAAGAATAAACCTAACCAAAGAGGTAAAAGATCTGTACCCTGAAAACTACAGAAGACTTATGACAGAAATTGAGGAAGACACAAAGAAATGGATAGTTTTTTTTTTTTTTTTTTTTAAGACTGTTACATGGATTCATCATTAGAAGGAGCTGGTATGGAAAGAAGAGGAAGAAAGTTACCTGAATTCCAGCTTCCTCAGAATATGCGCCTCAGCATACTCCTAAGGAAATAAAACCAAATATGGGAAAGCTCATTACTAAAGGTTTCTCACCTCACTTTCTGGGGGGAATCATCCATGAAACCTAGGATTATTAGAATTGGAGGAGACCTTAGAAATAAGCCATGTAGTCCAGTCACTTCATTTCGAGTGACAAAATGAAGTAACAGTTTAGGATATGGTATACAAGGAAATCTTTGTTAAAAATATCTAAGAAAATCCATGAATGATCTTTTTTTTTTTTTAACCTTGTTTTTAAATTCCATCTGCAAAGCCTCTGGGTACCATGAATGTTTTCTTTGATCTGCCTCTCACAACTAGAAAAAGACTTAATGGGTCAAACTCTGAGTCCCTCAGTTCCACCTCAACATATACAACAATTGATTCTCAAATGGGGGTTCCAGATTAGGTTTTCTAGGAGGAAAACAAGACTGCTGATTAAAACCACTGATCCCAGAGTAATTTAGAAAAGTAACCAGAGAGATGAGACAGATTCTCTATGTTCTTCTGTTCTTCTCTATGTTGGTGTGTCTATCCCACCAATGTAGAGCTCTCACACCTTAGTTATGTGATATATTTAGGAGTAGTGGTAGCAAGGAATTTAATGAGGCACTGACGCTAAATTTTTAAGATCCATACCAGTAGGAAGGCCTTAAAAAAAGTTCCTTTTATAGTCAAAGCACTCAACTAAGCAGGCCATACAATCATTTCAGTAGAGTGGACCATTTCTGGGACTGCTTTTTGGAATTGCCTTCGAAACAGTATTGTTTCAACTATTCTCCATCATGGCAATAGTGTGTCTTTGAACACAGTTTTGGTTTTTCACAATTAAAATGATAGTTGGAATTAATTCTGGTTAGTTAGTGTGAAATCTGAAGTTACGAAAACATTTGGACTTTAAACAGGCTGTGCCTAAAAAGGAATGAGAGGGATTTCTTTATGTGCTTCTGGGAGCAAATTCTGAAGTGGAATACCAAGAAAGATTTAGATTCTGGCTGCAGGAACTGAATAGGTATTGTTTCTTGACAGTATCAAATTGAAAGGCCAATGCTGATTTGGATACAAGAAATGCCTTGCTATAAGGGAGACTCCAATTAGAGCCAAGGAAACCTGGATTGGAATTCCATTTCCACTATTTCTGATTTGTGGGACCTGTAAACTTAACATATCTGCAACTCTTGTTTCCTCACCTAAATACAGGCTCTTTAGAAAAGAAATGCTTTATATAAAGCATCAGCTCAGTTTTGGTCATAATATATGCTCATAAATTACAGTCATTATCCTTAATATTAAGGCACATTTGTTTAGACTATTTATAGTTTGTAGTCACTTTGTTATTGTTAAGGCTATGTACTGCATGAAAGTATATTTTTTGGAAAATCCCTAAGATAAAGTCCCGATCTTAGCAAAATTTCAGGTAGATTTTGAAAGATGCCTTTCCCCTTCCCAACAAAATTTCTTTTCTGTGTTGCTTTCTGTGGTATGTACCTTTCTGAAGATATTCATGTGCTTTTTCAAAAATGACCCCTCTCATTTTTCAGCCAGGAGACTAGAGGCACAGAGAACCTCCCTGCTTTATCCAAGGCCACATGCAAGTTAGCTGCTACTGGTAAGACCAAGGTTTTCTAACACCAAGTCAAATGATTTTGCCCCTCTACCATCTGCTTCTTACCCTACCAAGATATTGAAAGGATTAACATTCACTATGAGCCATCTTTATGCACTTAACTAAACCTATTTCATCTTCATACCCACAACTCTAATATTCATTATTATAACAGTCTCACTTGACATGTGAGAATACTTAAGTTTGGAAAGGAGAAACAACTGTTACAAAGTCAAACAGTAAGGAAGCCACAAAACTGGGTTCAAATTCTGATCTTCCTGAAAAAAAAAAAGCACAAATTCCAACCTCATTCACCATAGAGAAGACAGAGCATGGGTGGCCAGGTTTTAAGATGCTCTAAAAGACAGTTGATGCTATGAAGTATGTGAATCATGTGAATCAAAATACGATAGTGGGATAGCATTTGTTCACACCTGTCCCCACCTTCACTGCTCATATCCCAGTTCTAGATGTAAGAGATGTGCAATCATATCCTTTTCCTACAAAACCCATCTTCCTGATCATTGCTGAATTGCATCTCCAGTCATGACATGAAGGGTAGAATGGCCACTGAGTTTTGTAGTAACTGAATTTAATGAGCTCTGTAGCCATGCCATTATGAAATGAGTAGTATATATTAATTTCTTTTTTCCCTTCAAACTTGCCATGTGTGTCTCTAGCCTTTGAAGTTCCTGAGCTGTTTACCTGTATGCCCTTTAAGGACACTGATGAGACCTTCTCCTTCACAACCTCATCAGACACTAGTGTATACCCTTAGTCAAATTCATTGCCAAGTGAGAAAACCTGAGTAGTTCAGAGCAGTACCATCCCAAATGCTCAAAATTGGCTCTGTGTGTGAAGACTAAGAGACTGACTATGATATGTAGAGGTCATTGAGGTTGGTGAACAGATGTATCATCCCATCACATTAAATATTTTCTAAGAATCAGGCTCTAAGTGTAGTAAAATCCTCCAAGTTCCCAGCTGTGACCCCATCTCCTACTCACTGGACTTGTCTCCATCCTTTTTTGCCTTTCTTTTGTACCAGAAATTATAGATATGGAGGAGCAAAGGAGAGAATGATCCAGGGATACTATGGTAGGCTGTTAGTGCAGAGTGTTATAGAAGGAAACAAGACTTAAACTTGTCCAGCATCTGTGCTCAGCATCTCACACTCTCAAACCCCTACTGGGGTCAGATGGCCAGTAGAGGATTTGGGGGTTCAGTACTGGCATTTGAAAGCACTTTTTATACCCCAGCACAATGTTGGGTACTCTGAAATGCAATAGAAACTTATGAACAACCCCAGTCACAAAGAGCTTACAGTTCGCCAAAAGAAATTGGATTGGTTTACTTTTCCACTGAAAAAAAAAAAAAAAAAACCAACCTCAGCCATTAAATAAAAGGAGAGAATTTATTTCAGCTTCATTTTCTCTCAGCCTGTATATTAATATCTTGATTTCCCTGATAGTATCTAGGCATAAAAGTTATGTTTCCAATTTTTCATTTAGATGAAAGATATTCCACATTGCCTGCTACACCACTAAGGACTAAGTAAATGCTCTTCAGCTTTCCTTTAAAAAAATAATAACCCACACTTATTTGGATGATTTTCTCTACTGTGGCTTGAGAGAAAGCAGTATCGGGGCTGTGGCAACATTGTTAACCACACAAATGACCTTCTAATTGCAAAGACCTCCTGGCTCAACTGGGATGTCACTTCTCAAATCATATCCTGGTAATTTATTCTCTCCATTCCCTGAAGAGCTGGCTTGAGGTCAATGTCATCATGTGAGAGACAGCTTCTCTCTTGCTATAGCTACAGTAAACTGTCATTTTCTTTTATTCTTTCATTCTCCCTCCGCCTCCCTTACTAATCTGTTTTAAAAAGGAATTTCACATCAGACATGGTCAAATGATGATGATTTCATCTCCAAATGGCCCTCCCTGGAGACAATTAACCAACAATTATGGGATGAGTTCCCACGAGGTCACAGAAAGGGCCTCTTAGTTGGGGACCAACCACCCCAAAAGCAGGCCATGGAACACCAGAGCTGCAGGAGCAGTAGTTGCCAAGAAATTGCAGAAGAGCAAATGATGGCAAATTAGCTTACCTTTTCCCCTTTCTGGAATATCATCTTATCATTATTAAGATGGATAGAAATCACAAGTCCCTCTAGTTCTGGTAGAGAAGTCACCAGAGTGGCTTTCAGCTCTGTATCCCACTTCCTATCTCAGTCAGATTAAAATTCTTCAAACATGACTTTCCTCATGTCATTCACATATCCCAAATCTTTCCACAGTTTTTTATTTCTAGCCTATATAGTTGAAACTCCATACCCAAAACCAAACTCCCCATTTCCCTCTCCCCTCCATCTCCTGGCAGCCACCATTCTACTTTCTGTCTCTCTGATTTTGACTACTGTACATGCATCCTATAAGTGGATTTATACAGTAATTTGTGATTGGCTTATTTCACTTAGTATACTGTATCTTCAGAGTTCATCCATGTGTAACATGTGTCAAAAATTCCTTCCTTTTTAAGACTGAGTAACAGCCCATTGTATATACCCCTTTTTGCTTATCCCTTCATCTGTTGATGGTCACTTAGGTTGCTCCCATGATTTAGCTATTGTGAGTAATGCTGCTATGAACATAAGTATAAAATACCTCTTCAAGTCTCTGCTTTCAGTTATTTTGAGGTATATATTTCTTTTCTTTAGCTAGTTTTGCGTTTAGTTTGTTCTTTTCTTGAGTTCCTTGAATTGTAGAGATGGTAGTTGATTCAAAAAAATTTTTGGTGGTTTTTTTAATGTAAGCATTTATGGCTATAAGTTTTCCCCTTAGCAGTGCCTTCTTTTTACCCTCTAAGTTTTAATATGTTATGTTTTCATTTTCATTTCTAGGTACTTTCTAATTTCCATCATAATTTCTTCTTTGATTCATTTCTTTTTAAGTATGTTGTTTAATTTCCACAAAATTTTTAATTTTCCAGTTTTCCTTCTGTTAGTGAACTCTAGTGTTATCCCATTTTGGCTGAAGAAGTTACTTTGAAGTCTACCTTAAATTCTACTAAGATTTAATTTGTGACATACCATATGGTCTATTCTGGAAAATGTCTGGTAGGCCACTATTTGATCTTTCTCAGGGACATTTCTATTGGTTTATTTTTTGCTTTGAATGGGCCGTACTTCCCTGCTTCTTTATATGACTTATGATTTTTTTTTTTTGCTTTGAAAACTGAGTATTTGATTTTCATAATGTGTTAACTCTAGCAGTTTGATTCTTTCCCTTTTCCAAGATTTGCTGTTTTGTTTGTTTCTATGGTTGTAAGCTGTGTCTATGTGTCTATGCAGAGCATTAGCCTGAAATGTAAACTTAGATCTTCTTGAGTCTTTTCTGAGCCTGCACCTTCCTGTGGACATGTGTGATGACTTTCGAATTTCTCGCATGTTTGTGGTTGCTTTTCGGTGTCCTATTCTTCAATATCTGACATCCAAAAAGAGAAAAAGAGAAGAATTAATGAAGGGGGAAAAAAGGCACCTTTCCTACAAACCTCCCAGAAATTGCTTTAGTCTGAAGAGGAGGGGCTTACAACAATGGGAGTGGGGTACAACAATGGCTGCCCATCTCTTTTGTCTAGACCTCCATAATTAGAAGTAAGGACCAGCAATCGAAACACAAATCCCTGATGTTTGGAGGACCACATCCATATTGCATACCCTGCCTCCTGTAAACAGTATGCAAACTGCTCCAGGAGCATGTGCCCAGCTGCCTGCCAAAGGGCTGAAGGGTGGGGGATATAGGTAGTTGCTTCTGAGTTTAGAGCTGAAGTTGACTGAAATAACCACAGTTTACCACTAGAGGCTTCGCTTGCAAGTGGGAAGGCTTCAATAAACTCCAGAGTTCTGAAGTAATATGTCAGACAGAGCTTGCCAGTACAATTGGTAGTGGTAGAACAGAATCCTGATGCTTCTTCACCATCTTCCCAGAATCCTCTTAAAGCCTTAAGCTTTTTTTTTCGAGGAAATGTCTAACTGTAGACACTGGCTTGAATTGGCGCATTTAAATGTCTTCATAAGCTTCTCTCCTTCCAGGAAACTCCAAAAAAACTAAGGGCTACTCCCTCTCCACCCACAAAATTAAGTTTGCGGTTAAGAAAATTGCATAACTGAGTTGTGGAGTCAACCTCAAGAAACCCCAGGGGAATCCAATACAAACATTATAGGTTTAATATTTTATCAATAGGACATCATTGTATTTCACATAGTAAGTAATGACCTGAATACTTAAAATTTGTATTCACGGAGCTATACACTCCCACTTTTTTTTTTCAGAAATAGGACATTTATTTGTGGTCCTACAGCAGGAGAATGGAAATCTCTCTCAGAGATCAGAGATTCTTGTTAAAAAGAAATTCGCCTTTCAGGGCGCCTGGGTGGCTCAGATGGTTAAGCGTCTGCCTTCAGCTCAGGTCATGATCCCAGGGTCCTGGGATCGAGCCCCGCATCGGGCTCCCTGCTCCTTGGGAGCCTGCTTCTCCCTCTGCTTCTCTGTCTCTGTCTCTCTCTCTCTCTCTCTCTCTCTCTCTCTGTCTGTCATGAATAAATAAATAAAATCTTAAAAAAAAAAAAGAAATTCACCTTTCAAATGCAATGTTCCCAAACTCCTACCACTGGGTTTGGGCAAGTCAGGACCTGTTGACATAGTGAGCACAGAAAGGGATTGGAGGTGGGGACTGATGGGGAGAGAATTGCACTGAAGGAGAGGGTAGGAGAACAAAGAAAATTAACTATGCTCTTAAATTTAACCAGAAAAAAAAGAGCCTTAAGGTATATTTTCCCCAATATGCAAGAGACAAAGATTCTCACCAGATACCATCTTCTTCAGCCCTCTGATTTTTCTGAGGGATCAACACTATTTAGTGTTATACCAGTTGCAGCAATAACCAAGAGTTCAGCAATCTGAAAAAGTTTAACTTTTTTAGAGAAATGACAGCGATCATTTAAATTCTCTCCTTCTCTCCCTCTCTCTCTCTCTCTCTCTCTCTCTCTTTTTTTTTTTTTTTTTTTTTGAGAGAGGAGTGGGAAGAAGCTTTTCTTCCTGCCTTCTTAAACATAACCCAAACATCACAGTTTAACTTTTGGTGATACATGTTTAATGTTACAAACGTGAGTTTTTATGTAATGATAAATGCCTTATTACAGAGGAAGGGACTGCCTGTCTTCACATACTGCATGAGATGAGGAATTCTATTTTGGGGTAATTTGGTCCTGTATTGGGCTTTCTTGCAAGTGTCAGACTGCCCACTACTACTTCAAATTTTCTTTTCCTCCTCTTGCTAGTAGCTAATATCATTGTGCACCTCCCCAGCCTCTGTTTAAACACAGACCTCTAATGGGCTTTGATAAGCGGGTGGGATACCCAAGATAGTTAACTTGTTGGTGTAACAAAATTAACTAGGAACAAGTGAACGTCTAATTTTTATTATATAAAGTTTATGATTATTGTTTCTTGATAATCAACTGTTTTATGGTTAAAACATCAGGATAAGTAATTTTTAGATAATTGAGGTATTTCTTGTTAAAGAGAGCAGGGGACAGAGAGAGACAGGGAGAAGCAATAAGAGAATGCGAGGAAGATAGAGAAGGAAAGAACACTGTGTCTGCCCTATTGTTCCCCTGTTTGCCCTTATTCTGCACAGTTCATTGATACGATGCACTATCTTTCATGTGCTGCCTGAGCCCATCATATTATTCGGTGAACAAACAAGTAGGTATTTGGATTATATATATAATTATTTGTAGAACAAAAGAAAGTACAATATAATGTACTTGAAAGGAGGATAACCAATGGCTAGCCCTTGAGTCTTAGCTAGAATCTGATTAAAATAGCCTGTGTGACTCAAACAAGACACTTCACTTCTCTAAGATCTATTTTGTCTGTATCTAGAGTGAAAGGATGAATCATCCATAAGGTCCCTTCCAGCGCTAATATTCTAGGATTCTACTCTTTGAGATATGATCTTCCCTTTTACGTCAAAAATTTCCAAAACCATCAAAGAGTAATTAAGATCACAGAATGATGCACATTCCAGCTTTATTAGCCATAGCAGATAACTTTTGAGGTTCATCCCCCAGATTCTGACAGGCTGAAAAGTTTTATAGATGGGAGACAGTGTCAGCATGGGGTTGGCAGCACAAATTTCTTTTGCTGCACTAAATCTCTGTGCTCACTAAGAAACAGAGTCTTGTCAAAGCAAGTATCAGCCACCAGCCTGCCAGTGCACATTCACAGAGGTGAGCTGACACGGATCAGATGAGCATGAGAATAAAATCTTGTCTAAGCCACAGACCTTTGGAAATGCAGAAGCAATTCTACTGACCTCTTTTCTTCCCTTTGTAGAAATGTTGACTCGTGCCATTGTGATTCTGTGTGTAACCTGGGGCCAGACGAAGAAATATAGCAATACCACAAGGAAAGCTCCTCTCTCCACATGTCCAATTTGATTAAAACTGAGGCGCATGTCCAGCGCTGCCTCTCTGAGAGCCAGACCTCCAGGAATCTCCAGATAAGTAAGATTCTGTGGCAGGTGCACTTTCTGCAGCTCCGAGTGTCTGCTGTCCCAAGTGAAGCTGAGAAGTGGGTTTTTTCCCAAAGCAGAGTCCAGAAGGCCAAAGCCCAGGTTCTTAAGATGCCTGTACTTCATGTTCCATATTCATGGAAGCTTGAGGCAGTAATGGAGGAGACTTGGAGAGGGACAGACTGGGTTGAATTTGACTCTTGTGTTTATAAGCTATGTGTTCTTCAAGTTACTAAACTCAGTGCTTCAGTTTCCATATCCACAAAATGGTGATAAAATTTTTTTCATTGCCTTTGGGCAATGGGACAATTCAAGATAGTGACTGTAAACCTCTGGATACAGTGCTCAGGACATGGTTGTTCTGGATGCCAGTGAATCGTAGGCATTAATTTTGCTTTGCCTCAGTGTATTTATTTTTAACATGTAGAGAATAATAGACAATACCTTATAAGGTTTTGGGAAAGACTAAGTAAGTCAACTTTTATAAAGGGATTAGATCAATGCCTGGCACATTATAAAATCTGCAAAACAGAGGCACCTGGCTGGCTCAGTTGGTTAAGTCATGATCCCGGGGTCTTGAGATCAAGCTCAGCATTAGGCTCCCTGCTCAGCGGGGAGTCTGCTTCTCCCTTTCCCTCTGCCCCTCTCCCCTCTGCTCCTACTGTCTCTTTCTCTCTCTTTCAAATAAATAAATAAAATCTTTAAAAAAAATCTGCAAAACATCAGCTATTACCATCATTACTGACATCAATCTGGTGGTCATTATCTTCGTCAGAAGTGGCAGTCTAGAAGTCAAGCATAAAATTATTGTTTTTGACATCACTGGGTTTAGAGTTGGTGGATAGCATTGAATCTAAACTTCTCGTCGCTAGAAGGACATTACTTGCATTCCTCCTGAGACTGGATAGTATAGGGAATAAGAATATGACTTCTGGATTCACATGCTGTTGTTTAAAATCCTGGCTCCAACATCTAACAATTGTATGCCTTTAGGCGAGTTTTTCAGTCTCTTTGTGTCTAGGTTTCATCACCTGTAAAGTGGGGATTGTGTTAGTATATGCTTCATTGAGTTGCTATGAGAATTAAATTATATGTTAGAATGCTTTTAGCTTCATGTTTCAAGAAGGCTCCAATGGCCTAAAATCATGAATAACATTGATCCCCTGAAAGGTAGTTGAGTATAAGCATGCATGCTGCAACTAGGGCTCAGTTCCCATTTTTAGGTTCTTTTGCATGTCCCCAATGTGTATGGGCTGTGACCTCACACTGGCTTCCTCTCTCATCCCAAGATAACTTTTAGCATCACCTGGAAAGCATACATTCTTGTGTCCTCTAGGAAAGAGAGGCAGGTTTCCCTTGCTTTACCTGACAGTGAAATACTTTGTTGCTGGAAGCTTCCTAATATGATCTCCTTCTTATTATTGGCACAAATTATCTTAAGGCCTTTGCTTCCTTAAACCAATTACTGGCAAGGGTGAAAAGGAAGTATCACAATCAGTTTGGGTGAATCATCTGGGGCAAGAGTCTATATCCATGTCCACTACAAATGAGTGATTATTTAGGACTGGGACTGGAGGATCTAAAGGTGTGATGAATGTTAGAGAATATTACTACTTTTTAATTAATATATTTATTGGGAAAATTAAATTGACAGTATATTAAAAGCATATATTACAGGGCTTAGTAAGTGCTTAAATAATAGCGATTACTGCCATGTAATTAGTTCTGATTCCTAACCCAACATAGCCAGCATCCTCACTGCCCTGTGCCACAGCGTCCCCTTGCCCCAGGTGCACATGCTGCCCATAGTGTGACCCTTCCCAAGCTTACTCCATCACATAGCCTTTATAATTCATCTTCAAAATCATTTTTATGATGCTTTTTCTGACTTCTCCAAATGGAAAGGATCTCTTTTCTTCCTTTCAACCCTGAGAACACTTCTCTCTAATATATACATTTTTCAAATGATGCCACAAAATTAAGTATCTAAATTAATGATTTCAGTTTCCCAAGAATTAGTGAGGTGTTTGAATGTAGGGATAGAATTTTTATATATCCCTCCAAAGTGCTTGACCCAGGGCAGTGCAGTTAATGGGTACTCAATGAACAATAGTTAGCTGATTGCCAGAGATGGCCAAGTAGACTCTGCAAAAAGCCTTTTACCTTGCCTCACTTAATAAAGACTGAAAGGGTAGCAACACAATAACAAATGCATAAGGGGGATTTTCACTGAATGAATTTTTTTTTTTCTTCATAAAGAGACCCTTAGCATTGCCAACTCTTCTTTGAGTCTATGACCATGAAGTCTATGAACAGAGAAAAAGTTAAGTTTAGGGAGGCACCAAAATGACCTTAGAAATAAAATATCATATTCTTTAAGATGCCGCAAAACTAGTATGAAAAATTTCTCAATTCACATCCTTACAATATAAGGACTCTCTCTGTCCTCTCAGAAAAACAGACATGCTTACTCTATATTCATTTTGTCTTCTAAAATCCTCATTCCACCTAACTCCCACCATCCATGGTTTCATAGACTCCAGGTCAAGGATGAGGGGTATAGGATGGGGTATAGATATATATGGTGACCACAGGGGCAGGTCACTTCTTATGGATCCTTGACTGATGCAAGCCAGGTAGGACCTACAATTTCTTCCCCTCAGAGTCAGCATCTATAGAGTGGATTCCAGGTCACTTTCTGCTGCCTTGCAAGCACTGATAACCCAAACTCCAAACTTTGGAATGTCATTTAGTTGGAATGCATGTGATGTCTGATTCCTTTCTTCCCATTGTCCCTTTCACTGTTTAAACTCTGCTTCCATCTCTTCATCAAATCTCTACTCCTTGCTTAAATCTTTGTTTCCAGGTCTTTCTGGCGGGAATGCTCCCCTTGCTGCTTTCCATCTATTTAAGCCCATACTCCGTGAAAGACCCAGCTTCAGTCACTCTTCTCTCACAAGTTATGCTTCCCTCTTCTTGATAACCCCAACTCAGCTGATCCTGCCCTCACCGTCTCACTCTTTGGAGAGTACCATTCATTCATCATTTGATATTGTAAGTCTGAGTGGCTTTCCCTACTATTTCATGAGTGTTTGTCATTTCTCATCATCAGTATTGGAATGGATTGGGGGCTGGGATTGTCTGACTTCTCGTCAGTCTTTCCATAGTATTCAGCATCTCCCCCTCCCCAATGCCCATGCTAGGACAGAGAATTTGTCTATAAATACTCATGTGTGTTTGGTGAATTGCAAGTTATTGCAGTGAATTACAATCCATTTTGGCTCTGTCTGAGCCTAATGGTCTTTTGCAGAGTTTATCTCTTGTTTTGGCTGCTAAATTAGGGAAAGAACAGGAAACTCTCTACTCTTTGTTCAGTGCTACACCAAAGAGAAAAAGAGTAGTCTCTCTGTAACTAAGAAATAATAAAGCTAGTCATATCACTTGGTGGTAGAAGGGGAGAGGTGGGGAGAGTTAAAGAATCTGTGTTTGATAGTCCATCCTCTTGCCAGCCTTCTAAGAGGTCCAAAGCTATCAATTCCAGTGGCCCTCAAGCATGCCTAGTTCCTGATAGGACAAATTTTCCACATTTCAGCACTTGTGCCCTGATGCTGCCTAAGTGAGGTCACAAAGAGATTCAGGGGGACTATATAAAATTGATTACGAGGTAAGGGGCATTGCTTATATACTTTTATACTTTATAATATTTGTTGATGATCTCTGTTATTTATAGTACATATAAATATGTAACGGTACAAGCTAGTGTTCTTATAGTTCATTTTCTGTGAACCCAGAAAGGCTTGGTTTACATATGCATATTAAAAATATTCGGAAAAAATAACATGTGACACCAGAGAACCCCTATGAAATATCATCTCACTTTCTTGGTCATTTTTTTAACACAACTAAACATGCTTAAGTTAGTGCTTCATTTTGGGTTGATGGCAAGAACAATGGATTGTAGAGCAAAGGCAAGAGGAGGGTCTTTGATAGTCCTGAGTTTTTGTTTTTGTTCTTGTTTTTGTTTTTCAAACAAAATACATGTGCAAAAATAGCACACTTCCTTCTCTTTTATATAGTGATCTCATTGTTCTTTCCTCTGGAAGGCACCAGTGTTCAGATTGTATTTGCTCATATAACTGTTCATATATTCACATTTTTATTTTTTTTCTTTATCCAAACTACCTGAGTCTACACATTAAACTGAGAACTGAGAAACTCAAAGCCATGCAAACACCCTTCATCTACCCTTATGGTAACCCTAAATTCCCAATATTCCTCAACTTGTCCAGTACTGTTACTGTGATCACTACCACAACCCAAAAGTCACTTCTGAATACTTTAACATGTGTTTTATCTCAAACTTGTTACAAAGAGAACTGTATAGATACAGTTATCCAAACAAGGATTGTACCACTGTTTATTTAGGCACTATAAGAAAAATATTCATAGTGTGAATCTTAGACTCTCCTGATATATTGATCCAGTGATCCATCCCATACAGCCCTCTTTAGTTGAGATTGCGTATAACAAGTATTTCTTTCTTATTTAAATTGTCATTAATGGGCTCCAAAATGCAGCTGCTATTGTGAAGAATATTATAATATCATGATGAGTTGGGGGTAAAACTGTATGAAGTGTGGAACCCTGCGACCCTATTTCCTGCTGGGGCTGACCCCACCTACAAGGGGAAGGGCTGCAAGTGTAACTGTAACTTCTCTAGGAGGAAATATTAATAATTATTTAGTCATCCCACTGGAGAGTTTGGGGGGCTGCAGGGGACAACTAAGAAAAAGAATATAGAAAACTAAGATAATGATAGAACAATGAGCAAGTGAATGACACCAGAGAAGACGATGGTACACAAAGCAAAATAGAATACAGGTATACTCCTTGGTTCAGCACTATTTAATAGTGACAATAAATTAAATGATAAAAATAACCATTTTTTAAATATAACTCTTGAGGAGGATAGGAAGTAAATAGGGACACTGAGTAAGAGGATGAAGCAACTATCTTCCATGGAGGAAATATGAATATATAATATATAAAACTGTTACATCTAAAAGTTGCAAGATAAATGTTTTACAAGATGAAGGTAATTGCCATAAGAAATCATTAAAAGTTGAAAGTAGATGCCTCCAGGGAGTGGAGCTGGGAGTTGCGGAGGCATGGGACAGGACATGTCACTTTTAGTTGTTTTATAGTACAATTTGAGTTTTTTATAGCTTCAGATTTTACTAGAAATAAAAATTAAATTTTAAAAGACAAGTGGACCTGGGATTGATCTCTGGAGCACTCTGGCATTTAGAGGGCAGGCAATAAATGGGGAACCAATAAACAGGAGCTAGCAGTGGTTGCCAGTGGAGTAGGAAGATGCCTGGGAGAACATGGTGTCCCTAAAGTTTTCCCTATTATTATAAAAAAATGTCCCAAGAAGAAAGGGTGGGAAACCATGTAAAAGGCTGCTGCACTATTAAGGACAGAGAAGTGGTCGTTGGATTTGTCATGGTGGAGCATATTACCGACATTGACTAGTTGACTTTGGGTGCAGCAAAAGAGTGAGCTTAAATGGAATAGATTGAAGACAGATTGAGAAGTGAGGAATCTGGTACAATGGATATAGAAAAATTGAATTGTTTTCCCTTAAGAGGAGCAGATAAGACAGGCAATATCTGGATTGGGCTAGGGGCTCAAGGGAGTACCAGTCACCCAGTGAAGCAGGCAGTGACTATGGGCTTACTTAATTGTACCTGGGTGGAAGCTTTGGCCTTTGATAGCTGAAGAGGTTCCTGTCTGGAATTTTTCTAATTTCTTTATTAAATATGAGACAAAATCACGACATAAGAATAGATAAGGGATTGGAGGTATGAAGGTGAGAAAATGAAATGTTATCTCCCTAAGTGGTAGGACTAAGAATAATAGGGTGAAATCATAAGCAAGAGTGATTTGGGCTCAGCATTAGAACAATCTAATAGTAGTCAAAAGAATCTAAAAAAGATCATTTGTATTTCAATGATTTGAAACCCTTAAATCTCAGCTTTTACATGGCGTAAGAATATTGTGGCTTGCAGCTTGTACATGGCATAAGACTATGGTGGTTTGCAGCTTAAATACACCATTATATCCAAGCACATAATATAGTGTTTGTTCATATCAAGTTTCCTCAACATCAGCTCTCTCCTTTCCTGGCTCTAACAGGTGCCACCTGAGCTAAAGCTGGACTGCCAACCTTCAAGCATGCTGATAAAAGACCTCAATGGATGAAGTAGATAGTTAAAAATGAGTGGTAATAAATTCGGACACCCTAATGTTCTGAGCCCTCAGCTAAGTGTCATCATTTCTGTGATAAAGTGACCCCAGCTAGTATTTCAAAGTAGACCCTAAAAACTACTTTTCACAGGAAGAGGTCAGCCTGCTGCTTATACATGTCTTAGAAATTTGTGGGTAAAATAAAGGATTGACTCAGAGTTGACAAACATTACTGAATAGTCTTAAGTAGACACTCAGAAGTTAAACAAGTCAAATCTTTACATGATCAGAGATTGCCTTCCCAAAAGTTGAGTTTTGAAAAAAAAAATAATGATGTTGTCATTATTTTAAGAATAATTAGTAACCTATTGCTAAGTGTAGTTTTCAACTACATTTTTCTAAGCCAAATTATATATATATAGACCCAGCCTATGTTTTCAAGTACAGGAAGAACATTGTAGGAAGGGCATTAGCCAGGCTTTTTCATCTCCACAAAGGAAAGAACTAATGGAAATGGGCCATGAGTTAAATGCTGTTTTGGTTAATACAACATGTTTGTAGAGAGTGGAGTCCCATTTGCTCTGGAGTGCTGTTAGAATGGGCATGCATTCTAGTGGGTATCTTGCCTGGAAGGGAGTTGCTTAATGAGTTGAGTTCTCCAGATTCCATCCCACACTTGGGATAGAGGAGCTCATGGCACCTCCCCAGTTCTGTCAGGGAGCCCATTGTAGAGAAAATGAACTGTGCATTATACCCTGTAGAGTCCCTACACTTGAACAACTCAAGTGAGCCCCCACACATGAACCCCCACACCTCAACCTGGGCTGAGTCTATAACTTGCTTTAACCAATAGAATGTGATAGAAGTGGCGCTGAGCTAATTCAAGGCTTAAGCCTAAAAAGGGACAGAAGCTTCTGGGTTTTCAAATGCTCTTGGTAACCCATTGCCATCCTTTGAGAAGCCAAAGGTACATGGAAAGTCTGTATGGAAGAGAACCATAGTTTTGTTTGTTTGGCCAGACAGCTAGTACCAGTTGCCAGTCATGTGTCATGTAGTGAACTATCATGTAAGATTCAGCACAGTTGAACCCCCAGATAACAGTAGATACAACAGTGTCATGGAGATCAGAGGAACTGCTTAAGTGAGTTCAGTCTAGCAACAAATCATAAGAAATAAGAAAATGTGTGTTGTTTCAACCTGCTAAGTTTTAGAGTACTTTTTTTATGCAATAGGTAACCTAAACATTATATCAAGCAACCTTTTAGCCATTGTGTTTAGGTCCTGGAATCTTATGTTGGTATGGGAATGTGTGTAAGGTGAAGATTCTTCTAAAATAAACATTGGATCAAATTTATGATAATTATGAAAGCACATATAGAGCAACTGAAGATGAGACTGGGAAACTTTGAGTGTCACCATGGCCACGGTTTGCAACCAAAGTACACATTTGTAGTCATTCTCATCACAGAGTCCATCCTAGTGTGTCTCGGTGACATCCTTCTTCTCCTTTCTCTGCTTCTACTCTTTGGTCTTTTTCCTTCCTCTTCTCTTCCTTACAACACTCTGACCTAAGAACCAAATCTCAACCTGAAGCTGGACTTACTTATCTTCCATAAAAAAAAAATATATATATATATATATATGACTTTGTATGACTTTGGCTTGACTGATCTGGTTAATGGTATATTTATCTATACCAGCCATCAAAAAGTGACTGTCCTTACAAGTTGACTTTTGGCATCTCCACTATTGGATACCAGCCTCTAGCTTACTGAGGTGCTTCTAGAGATAGAGTGCTTTGATTAGGAGAAGTGATCAGAGGTGCTTAAGCAATGCTCGGGAAGGATGGTGACAGACAAATGAGAAAGAAATTTAAAAAATAGAAAAAAGAAATTGACTAAATTAAGTTAAAATTTAAAAATGTAAGGAAGAGAAGAAGGGAAGGAAGGTAAAGGAAGAGAGTAATATATACTTTTACTATCTGTTTCTTTAATAATACTTCTCAGTAACTTCCCAGCCCAAAATATCCTCCTTGGATTTCACTGATATTGTTCCTGTGTTTTCAATTTAAACTTTTCCAGATTATTTGTTGTAATAGGGCATTAAATAACATTAAATAAATGTCAAGCAATATATGTGTATTGTGTGTGTGTGTGTGTCTGTGTATGTGTATATATATATATATATATATATATATATATATATATATTTGCTAAGGAACCTAAAATTTCATTGGACAGGCAATATCTATTTATGAAATATTTAAAAAATAGAAATTTCCACTGAATCAATGGTATCATCCAGGATGTCAATATGAATAAGCCAGTAAGATGCTAACAAACATCCTCAAAGACTCGGTCTCAATAAGCTGATAAAACTGGAAGCCAGGGACCAGGGCTGTGAGCTGAGGCTCTGATTCCATCACTGATTGCTCTGGGCCTCCAGGTGGGTCATTTAACCTTGCCTGTCTTCAGATTTCCTATCACCAAAAAGGAAATTAAAACTGGAATTCATTCTCTTGGGTGGCAGCCTAAGAGCCAGAGAGCATCTTATCATCCTATTTATAATTGTGGACTCTCAGAATTTTAGAGTTGGATGGGTCTTTAGCCACCACCAAATTAATCCCCTCATTTTACAGATACCAATACTGGGAGTCAGCAAGGTGAAGCACTTTGTTCAAGGTCAAGCCTGCTGGTACCTGACTTTTAGCCTTAGAGTCCATCATGATATAACATAGACCTATGCCCCTGAAAGCATCCTTTTCTCCTATCCTCTTTATGCCCATCAAAACATCTGTGTTCAGTTAAAGAAATATTTGAGAGCACAGGATCACCTTGAGAAAAATATAAATTAGTACTAATGATCAATTCACAAATACTATAGCCCTTAATGTCAGGTTTGATATTTGCCTGAAGATAGAAGATCAAAATTATAACTGCATTCCTATTATCCTGATTTTGTGGAGGAACAGGAAATGCCTTTGCTTAGCAAATTATGATTGAGGTTATTTGGGAGCATGAATATATCTTGGCTTCTGATTGATTCTCCTAGGACTGTTCTACCACCTCTCGTGAATGTCCCTCTTAAGATGGCAGAAGAGGTTATAATAGCCCAAGCTTAAAACAAAACAAAACAGATTAAGTGTTATTTTCACAAGTCCATGAAATCCACAAAATCATAGTATGAAAAATTAGGAAATTTTTATTGCATTCTTTTGGTCACATCCTGACTTCTGTTCAGCTTCACATGACTTTTTTTCCTAAGGACTTGAGTAGGTGTAAATGGATGTGCTTCTACAGTTAGGATTTTTATTTACATTTCGGAGAGCCAGTACAAATTATTTGGCCTAAAGTTTCATAGAAGCTTCTCTTCTATTTCCTGTGGAAGAAAGACATCACCAACTGCATTTCAGTAATGCTTTAAGGGAGATGGCAATCAGTACTGCCCGGTGAGCTCCTGGCCTTGTGTATGGTGGCTTGCAAAGGCATTTTCTATAATGTATGGAATGAACTGTTTCAAGTTTTTTTCTTTGCTGCTATAATTTTTATATCTCATTTTACCTCTGTAATTAAGACAGGTCTGGTAGGTATTTAAATTAGCCCAGCTTTCATCTCTATCACACATTCATTTCAAAACTTTTATGAATATTTAATAGAGGTTTTATAATTCATGGTGATATGATGAACAGCCTTTTGGCCGTTAAGTCAATTGACAGAAAAAAAAAAATCTCTCTCTTCAGGCAGAAATAATAACGATTCTATTTCTGTTCCTAGATTGGTGATTACACAGTCACCTGTTTTCACATTAAACTTTGATGATAAATTACTCAGCAACCATGATAATATCAGAAGTTTTACTGGCCAGAACAAATTGCCAGTAATTGCTTGCAAGATAAAGAGAAAGCATTGCCTCTCTTTCCCCCTGTCCTTCCCCCAGGTGGTTGTGGCTGTGACCCCACAATCCAACTGGCTCCAATTTCTTTCATTTGTTCTTTTCTTTTTATTTTATTTTTTTGTTTCCTTTCAAACCTCGATCTGTCTGCCTAGGAAGAATATATTAATATTCCATTAGCATGACTGCAGATTTGGCACGCACACACAGAACATAGGCTGCATAAAAACAGTTAACTTTGAGATGAATTGCAGTTCAAACAGGTTCATTTTCTACCCGACTCCCCACAGGACATACATGCACATTTTTAAAAAATATTTGGGAAAATGCCTCCAGATTAAAGTGTGCATCAAATGATGCTGTTTCCAAAGCAACCGAGAGGTTTTATTTCAATTACATATATCAAAGGTTTAAGAAAAGAGTCTGATGGTAATACCTAAATATATATCAGAGGATTATAAAATCTAACCTTGGCATCAGATCCTGGTAGTGGAGCGTCCTGCCTTCAGTATTCATCTCAGCACCAAACTGGAACCATGATGGTAAGAAATGGAGGAGTCACACTCCATCCTCCAGCCCTTTGGAGTCTCCAAGGGACTGGGAGGAGGCCCTCCCTACCAGCATACTGGGGAACTGGACCATCCCGCCAGGCTTTTATGTCTCCTATAATGGGGTCCCACACTCCACTGTCTCCCCGGGGAGGTAATTCTGCTGCCTAATAGCTTCTACTCCAACAAACTTTTTTCCCTAATATGCAGACAGCTCCTCTCTGCTAATTTCCTTCTCAGTAATGCCCCTTTTACTAGCCTGCAAATTCCTCTTTGGGGGTTCACAGCCCTGAGGCAGAGGCTGTGATACCATAGCTCCTTAGCAGCAGCAGCACGGAGCTACACACACTACATTCTTTTAATCTCTCCTCTTACGTTACGGCCTTCCTTCATCCTCTCAGTCATTTCTGTGGCTCTTCTCCTTACTTTGTCCAATTTGTATGAATATATTACTTGTATGAATGATGAGCTTGACTCTATAAACTGTAATGCGTCAATGACTACATGGTAGTAAATACTCACCAAATCCTCAGTGTGTACATACACCACACACCCGCTGGACCTTAATATATTCAATACCCAAGGGCATACACTCTAAAGGCATTCAAGTACCCTTGGCTTTACCCAAGGAGAAATGCAGAGAAAACTGGGTTGCCCCATCTTCTGCACCCATTCCTTCTAAACTTTATTTCTCAATGAGACTTTGGAAATCTGTCCTTGGGTGAGGGAGAGTAGCCCACTACATAACAGATTCATATCATGGTTATTACCAATGCAAATTTGCTTCCATAAAAAAGCATTAAACATGAGCATGCTTGGGTTGAGTATTATTCAGAGTCCTATGTGAGAAATTAAAGCAGGGAATTCTGTGAATGTTCCTCTCTCTCTGGACAGAGGTCTCACAGAGGGATGAAAGAGTCAAATGTTATCTAAATTTCAGATGAGACCATTTTGGAAATTATACCCTTTAGTTCTGCTAAGGAGGGAGGGTAGAATTTACTATCAATATTTCCACACAGTCCATTCCCTCTCCCTTCAAAGGAAACCTCAGAGCTGAGCTACCAAAGTGGCATCATGCAAGCAGGAACCCATAAACATCAACTGACTCTGTTGTATAGCTTTTGATGTGTGAACAGTGTGTCATTGTGATGCTGGAAAAAGCCCAGCTCCCTCCTTCTTTATTGTGGGCTGCAGGGCCTAATAGGCATAAAATAACTGCCAACTGGGCCCATGTGCATTTTAGTGCTTTTAGATGCTGAATAATTTAAATAATTTTATTCCAGTGAGGTGGGTGGACTTAAGAAAGCAAATGTTTACAGGATGGTGGTTGTGAATAGGTGGCCACTCCACGCGAACTTGTGCACGGGCACATGCACACACGCACACACGCACGCACACATGCAGTTTTGCAGAAGAAACGTAGAGCTAGAGAAGCGAAAGAGCAGGTCTTTTTGTTATCATATCTTCACTTTCAATACATGGGTACTTTACACTTGCTATTTCAACCATTCCTTTTCACTTTTGAATCTTTTTATCTATGAATCTTGGACAAAAACCCCTATATACATAGAATTGAAATGAAAGCCTCATGATGGTTAGTTTTATAATTATAACTTAATAAAATTATAACTTAATTTTATAGTTATGATGTATGGAAAAGAAGTTACTATTGACATTATTTTATCCTAAGCAGTTTCAAGGAATCTTCTGGCCTAAGAGGAAAGTCCTCAGCTATTGCTCAGCATTGTGATAACTTCTTGATCTTGTTTCTAAGCAAATGCCATTACTGCACTTCCAGTTTTGCTTTTGGGCCAGACCTTTTTGAGAGGATATTTATAGAGCTGTGTTTGTGATGAGTTAGATTCACATATGAGATACATCACAGTCCATCTCTCTACCACATGCAATCTAGACTGAAGATTGGTCAGTGCATGCACTACTCTGCCTAGAGCCAGAGAAGTAGACTAAATGAACATGGGGATACCTGGAAACCACTGAAAAATTGGAAAGACCTGGATGTGAATGCACTGGTAAACATTTATTTTGGATGTTTCATAACTGTAGGTATCTGAATATCTTTCTCTTAGGCAGCCCAATAATTGATCACAGTTGTATAAATTACAGGTTACTAGAAAGGCTGGGGCATATTGAATTCATTATAAATTGCAGCTACCCATGATAACTTTCTTTTACATACTCCACACCCCCCCCCACACACACATACACCCCCAAAGCATTGTTTCATGCTTCATAGATGAAGACCCTGGACAGAAACTAGAATGAAAACTTAGCCAAAGCTCACAGATTTTGATTTAGGAGGTGCTTAATAAGGCCTTATAATCTGGGCACTGTGCTAGGCTGGGAACTTTATGCATATACTCATTTGATCCTTACAGTAACCCTATGAAATAGGGTCTACACTCCTCACACTATAGAAGAGGATACTAAAGCTCAGAGTAGCTCACCAAAGGCCGCCCAGCAATCAGCAGGTCAAAATCCAGGTTCTGAGTCCAGATCTGACCACACAGTATCAGGTGCTGCATTCATGTTCTCTACCTTGAAGGATATACCCTCAGAGTTTGCATCAGGTTCTAAATTCAGACTCTGTGGGTCGCCAACATTAACAGCTGGAGGGAAGAACTGAGTCATTATTCAGATGTACAGTTGCTTTATATAGAGGCAGACTAGACTGTGGCTCTATGGCAGTATATAAAGGGCTCTGGGGAGGACCCCTATTACTCCCTCAATGAGCTCCAGTGCCTGCGTGTTAGTGCCTACATTTCTTTACAGGGAACGACACCTTCCATTTCACAAATATGGAGAGGGCCTAAAATAAAATCTCCCAGAGAGTTATAGTACCCAGTCTGAAATACATACCTAAATTAGGCAAGATCCCTTCCTGGGAAGAACTGATCAGAGAATAGAAAAATTTAAGAAAATGTGGGCTAGCTGAAGATCTCCCCTGAAGGAAAAGGCTAGGACACTAAAAATAAAATTATGAACTTACAATTTTTCTTTTCTTAGGCAAGGCATATTCTGGCTATTTGATGAATTAAATATTGGCATCTAAGTGGTGTGCAATATAGACAAGTCAGTGGTGTGTAATATAGATGATATAGACCTAACTTGTCTATAGACCTGACTTATCTATATTGTCCAGTCCTTTGCCTTGGATTCCTGTCTAGAAGATGGAGGTACATCCTGTGTACCAAGAATATTTAGCAACTTGACTGGAAATGCCTCATTCTTACTTGGGGAATGTGTTGCATGAACAAACATCCATATCTGTTTCTCTGACAGGAAATTCTAAATTAGAAGCAGAAATGAAAACTTCAGAAAAATTAAGATGAATTATTTTGTTCCCCTCCCCCATTTATAGTAGTGACTAGTTGAGGTATATTTAGAAAACATACAAGTATTAAGGATATATGCTAGCATGTTCTTAAAGTAAAGCTATGAAAAGGAAAATAACCGTAGTCCCAGCACAGCAAGATACATGAGATCATACTGTTAAGCCACTCCCTACAAAGAGTGTAACTGCATTTGGTAGACCAAAAAGAAATCTGAGCCAATCCAGTAAAAGCAAAAGGGCCTGAACGAATTGGGGGGATCATAGTCAGACATAAGAAAGAACTTATTGACTAATAGGGATCAAATATTGATCAGGGAGGTATCTACTGCCTAGAGATATTCTGAAACAAATATATCTGTTCAATTTCCTAATTGCATAATAGAATGATTCCTTTCTCCCTTGGAGACTTATAAAAGAAAAAAAAAGTCTTAAATTAATTAACTATTTTGCTTTAACTATTTAACATATAATTAGTGTTATTTTCCTAATAGCATACCAGCCATTTTACAGCAATATTTACTAGTATTTTTAGATTATCTCTTAGTACCACATATTTTCCATATATTAGTGGTCATAACATGGAAAGTAACTACTTCTAGGCTATGGCTAATAAATGGTATTGCAGGATATTAGCTAATTACAAAGTTCAGCTACTTCTACAACACGAAATTGCTTAAAAATATCAAGCCTTAAATTTCCTAGTTGTGTTTTCTCAAACAGAATATAAAGTACTGGAGAGTGGAGCCTATATGGTCCTTGCTCCTAAATGCCTTTCATACATATCTGGTCATCCAGCTAATCATGTTGATTCTTTTTCCTCCTTAACATATGCTGAATTCAACAACTTCTTCCTACCCTCAACTTCACTCCCTTCATAAAAGCCACATTTCCATCATCTTTCATGTGGAACACTAAAAAAATGAACTAAATTTGTCTTTCTTCGGTTTTGCTCAACTCCAAAAAATTTTCTCACTGATGCCAGAGAGCATTCTAAACTGCAAATCAGATCAGGTCCTGCTCTTCCCTAAAACTCTTCAGTGATTTGAACTGTCCCCAAAATGCCAGCTCACCTCAGCACACCTCTCTGGGCTTTGGTGCTGTTTTTCCCTCTGCCTGGCATGAGATAACAGATCATCTTCCCCAGGGCAGCTCCAGCTTAACACTAGGTAGGTTTCATAGGGCTATGCGAGATCCAGCTTTGATGAATCCCTAGAGACATCCTTTCTTTGTCTCCCAAACCTCATCTTTTGGGAATATACTTATCTTGTTTAGAGCACTTAAAACGTGGTATGAGTTAACTGTTTATTCATCTTTTGCCTGACAAGACTATATGAGTTTTTCAAAGGCAACAGCTTTGAGTCATTCATAAATAAATCTTCACCAGTTCCTTAAGTTCTTAATATATGTCTTGAATAATGAATCCATGGTAATGTCTGGGCTCCAAACTGGAGCTTAATAAATGCTTATTAGCTAAATTCATGTACTTTTTAAACTTTGTAGGATATAATTTATACTAATTGGACTTAGACAAAAAGAGTTTCTTCCTGTCAAAGCACCAAATTTCATGTCAAACATCAAACAGAAGCACTAGTTCAAAAACTAGAGAAGAAAATGAAGATGGCTATTTTCTGAACAGGAGAAAAAAATATTCAGTGTCCACCAGTTAATTCCTCTCTGTTGTTTGTCTCAAGGGTGTATACATAAAGCTGCTTTTCTTGTGACAATACAGATTTTTGGCTAGGAACCATTAACAAATGTGTTAAGTCGTTGTGACAACTGATTAATTTTAGTTTAAGGTTATGAATACAAAACAACGAGTGTTGGTATGTAACATGCATTTTAATGATGTCACAGCAAAAGTAAAGGATGAGAAAGATAATTCAATTTGCTTTCTCTAAAAGGTCAGTTCTCCTGAGATAAAAATTGTCCCTTAGGGTACCAGTGCCTTTCTGGGCATACTTCCCCTTCTGCTGCCTCTCTGGCTTCTCCTGTTTCTTGGGGATGTGAGCATTTATATTGAAAGACAATCAGACTGTGTTGTTTGGAATGAAAGTGTGTTGGTGGAGGAGAGCAGAGGACACCCATGCTTTTAAAATGAAAGAAAGAAAGAAAAAAATGTGTTTATGCCCTTGATTTCATCATTTTTCCAGAACACTTTAAGTTATTTTAAAATGTGAATTTAAGGGGCACATGGGTGGCTCAGTCGTTAAGCATCTGCCTTCGGCTCAGGTCATGATTCCAGGGTCCTGGGATCAAGCCCTGCATCGGGCTCTCTGCTCCACGGGAAGCCTGCTTCTCCCTCTCCCATTCCCCCTGCTGTGTTCCCTCTCTCACTGTTTCTCTCTCTCTGTCAAAAAATAAATAAAATCTTAAAAAAATGTGAGTTTAAGAAATGAAATAGAAATTGATATGGTTATTTAAATAGCATATTTGCCAGTCTTTGTATATACACCTGGAGGTGGAAGTTTCTGTGAGGAAGGTTGTGTATCAGTTGGTCAAAGTTTATCCCAAGTGTTTGCAAGTGAGATCTTGGATTTTGGCAGGATTGCAGGGCCCAGCACAGGGTCTTCACGAACTTGGAGCTTGGTGTGGATTTGTGGAATCAGTGGATTAAAATCTGACTCTAGATATGTTAGCAAACATTCAGTGCATAGCCCTTATGACCCATCAGTGGGACTCAGGTTTTACAAACGAGAAAACAGATATTCAGTTGTTTATAGGTTCAGCAGAAATTTTGTTTAAAAAGAAATATTTAAAAAAAAATAAAAATAAAAAAATATTTAGCTTAAAGTTTCATAGGATAATACAAAAGGGGAATCTAAGCGAGATATAATCAATCAAGTTATCAAAAAGTACCTGAGTGTAAATTTAATTGTATATATGGAGCAGAAAAATATGTAACTGTAACATTAAAGATATCACAAATCTGTGTATTAAATAAACAGCAAAAAATGAATGAGTAAAGATAAAGGGAAAGTCAAAGATGGGGCAGGATACAATCAGCTGGATTTCATTAGAGACAGTTTTTCAGGGGAGGAAAGATTTTTGTTAATGAGGGATATAAGTGTTTGAGTAGACTGGAAGATTTCCAGAAGATGATCTTAAAAGAGGAAAAAATAGCAGCAAATAGCAGCAATGATGTTCAAGAGAGAAAGCTTGATTTAAAGAAGCTGAACAGGGGTGCCTGGGTGGCTCAGTCCTTAAGTGTCTGCCTTTGTCTCAGGTCATGATCTCAGGGTCCTGGGATTGAGCCCCTCTCCCTGCTCAGTGGGAAGCCTGCTTCTCTCTCTCCCACTGCCCCTGCTTGTGCTCTCTCTCTGTCAAATAAATAAATAAAATTAAAAAAAAAATAAAGAAGCTGAACAAAAGCTAAGTGAATATGCAAGAGAAATGGAGAAAGTATGTGGAGACATTTTTATTCATATATCCAGTGTGTGGAGATACTCATATTCATAATCATTCTGCCCCTCTTTGGGCTCCAGCCATCGTTTCATATTCAGATCACACTGTAGGCAGGAAGGAAATGACTACTCTGAGGCCCTCCAACCATAAAGATCCTCTTGTGAGAGGAAAAGAAACAGTGCTGTCCTCAAGTGCCTCGACTAAGTCAGATTAAGAATAAGACATCTGGGAGGTGATGTGATGTGGTAGAACAGTGGAGTCAGCAGCCCTGGGTTTGGACCTACTAGTGAGCTGTGTACAGTGAAAAAGTTCTTTAACTTTTCTGGGCTTGACTTTCCTCATCTGAAGAGTAGAGAAATAAATTTATGGTAGCATGTAAGAATTCACTTTTCTAACTAGGAGGTGCTGCCCAAATATAAACCATTTCCTCCTCTTTAATGAATTGTTTGGAAAGTTTGGTCAGGGAAGGCTTATTGGTAGAGGTCAGATTTAAGGTAAACCTAAAACATTATGACCTCAAGTTCATACTGATGAATATTGGAAAGTAATGCTGTTTCTGTCACTGTATCAACAATTGCTTTCAGAAAATCCTAGCTATTAGGGATAAAGTATAAAAACAGAGAAGAACAAAGCTGGTAACTCATCCCCTGACAATTGAGCCCAGATCTTAGCAAATAGGAGATCCTCTACTAACATTTATTGAAAAGAAACACATACTTACTTTTTTAAAAAATTGAGCAATAATTTACATACAGTAAAATCCACTCCTTTTGGTAAACAGTTCTATCAAGCTTACTTGTTTTAAATGCAAACATAAGGTAAGACATCTGTACTGATACGTCCATCTCCTTGTTTGCTCATCCCCACAGTGACCACAGGGACATAATTTATGAGTAGGTTTGTCAGGAAAGGAGAAAAATCTATAATATCCACATAGAACAAAATAACTGACACATCTGTGTCTCATTGTCCCCCACTAAGGAATGACAGCAGCTTTGATGATGAAGATGGGCGATAAAGAAGATGGCTCATCAGTTCCTGCTTTAATATCCTCAACTAAGGCTTGCCATATATGTACAGCCAATTGAGGACCTAGGGAAATAACCTCAGAGGAGGATGAGAAGAGAAAGGAAAAACAGAAAATTGAACTTTCTAGACAGAATTATTGCTTTCCTAAATATTATTTGCAAAGTAAATTTCTGTATTTCCTACCATATTGTCTCCCAATGTCATGACTAAACTGCTGTTTTGGTATCTCTTGTCTTATGTTTATTTGACCTTCCCTTCTACCAGGCTATTACAGTCACACACACAAAAAATGTACAAATCTGTTCAAAATGACATCTAAGAGAAGGTAACCTTTTTATAAACTATTATTGCCAATAATCAATCAAAGCCTCAAAAGAAGAATTCAAGATAGTTATTTTCCCGTTTGACATAATAAAGTCTGTAGTAAAGAACAGAAATGTAGCTCAAGTGAACAGAGCACTCCTTAAGATCCCATGGCCTCTAGCAGTTCCAGTTCTCCATAGCCCACAGAAAAAAAGAATTAACCCTTGCTGTTTTCCTATAGCCTACTGCTTACTCCTGCGTGGACACTAAGGGATTTTACAAATTAGCAGGCAGGGTGACCTGAGCTGGGGAATAGAGGAAAGCTGAAAAAAAAAAGGGGGGAGGAAATCACAACTCCAAATACATGCAAATGAACAGGTAGGAGAATACAATAATGATGAAAGAATACAGGAAACACACACACACAAAATAAATGAAATCCTTAGGGAGTAAACTCACTAATATATATGACCAAGAAGTTCTGAAGATATTGTTAGTTCTTTATCATAAATTAAACCCACTCACTTTCTTTCTTTGCAAACTATGATATGGGGAATGGCGTTCTCCGGGATACCTTTCGGTAGAGAAAAATAAAGACCATCATTGTCATTGCTTCCCAAATCTCCAATCTAGCTATAAGAACAGTATGGCCAAGCCTGCTCCCCACAAACAAATGACTGGCAGTAGGCAGTGAATTGAGGCTTGGGGAGCATTGGTGGAAATCATCCAGATAACATTCAGCCATCCCTTTCCCCTGGAAGATAGAGGACACTTAAGGTGGAGAGGGATTGAGATGGCAGAAAATCTCAGCCTGTAGAACACTTTCTAATAAAGCCTCAGTTAAGAATATATATTGGCAGGTATTATATATGCAAGAAACAAAAATAAATTCATTTTTTTAAGTTTGCATTTTGGGAGTACCTAACTCATTAAGAATAATTTATATAATGCCAAAATGTGTCATCAGCCTTCAATTAGGCATTATAATATACCAGTGTTGTAAGAATATCAGTAGCTACTCTGAGTGATGAGAGTCAGACGACTGAAGGAAAATGAAGTACTTCCTCTGTTGAAATCATTTTTTTAAGCTGAAATTTAGAAATGGTTTTCTTTATACCAGGGCAACTCTATGGGAGGGAGAATTTGAATGAACTCCTTTCATCAGCCAGGTAGAAATAGGCATATGTACATTTGGGTTTTTTGTTTATCCTTTTGTTTTTTTGTACAACTGTTAAACCAAATGCCAACCAAACCCAGTTCTCCAGGAAATGGGGGACAGTATCTTGCACATTTTGCTCTTATTTTTGACTGGGTCACTTTCATGCTGCAGAGACCTGCATATGTGTCTCCTTCCCATGCCTCCTGTGGCTGTGGCTTCCTAATGCACACACTGACCTTCTGCCACCTTCCAAGAAGACATCTCCTTCCAGCCAGTTAATCAGCACCCTGTCCCGCTGCTGCAGGCTGGCTAGACTAAGTAGACGATGTCACTATTAAGCTGCTGAGAATCAGATGCCATGTCATACATGTGGTTTCAAAAGAGTGGTTATAAGAGGGACAGCAGCCTCCCTGCCTGGTGACACTGTGATGGCTGGCCCTGTGGACAAGCAGCCTGGAATCTCATTAGCCTCTTTCCTGGCTGCAGCACTGCATGTTAAGCATCTGTCTCCTCTGATTGCAATTCTTAGCTTGGGGCCTTTGGGGAGCACGCCTCTAATCTAAGGGCCTTGTCACAATAGGGAGGGACATTTTCAAACATTTTTTGCCTCTCTATCCAACTGTAGTATCACCAATCAGTATCTCCTCTTCTACAACCAAGTTTTATCATTGTCCAATAAAATATCCTTTCTGCTTGTATTCTCTATCAAATCCTGAGGGTTTTGTACTTATCCTGGCCAAGACCCAATGCAGATCTCTTCCTGTCTATTTCACAGTGCTTAGCCAATGTGCCTCCTGTGCCAGGAGGTCTCATTTAAACTGAGGATTCAGGACAATCCAGCCTTGCCCTGACTAGGTTCTCGTAGGGCCAGGTTATCTGAATGGTCAGTTTGTTAATTGAGGAAGCCATGTGTCTTTTATATATCAATATTCAATACTTGGGTCATTTGGGTTCTACTGGTGGCTGGCTAGTAATTCTTAAGAGAATTTGATAACCATGTACATCTTCTCAACTTATAAACTCTGCCACTAACAAAGACTTCAAAGCAGAGGGAGAACCATTGAATTGTCCTCTAACAACTCTATTTTTGTAGATCTTTGCTCCTATTTAAATAGGCTCTCGATGGTTATTTTAACTGGAATTTATACTTCCAATCAATGTACATCCCATCCCATTAATACATGGAAACACTATATTTCAGACACTGGCCAGTGTTTTAGGTGGATAAGGCCCAGCTCCCAAACCTGAAAAAACTCTGGTCTATGAGGAAGAGGTTCCAATTAACCTTGACGCTCCACTCAGTCTTGTTTGGGTAGAAAGTACAGAGATCAGCAGCTCAAAAAAGACAATTGGTGAGCACTATTATTTAAGGCTGCTTTATGTGCCAGAGTGGGGTCTGTGGGCACAGAAAGTTCAGAATAACAAAAGGAGGACCCCTAGTCTGGAGGAATTCAGGTGGTAGCCGAGGTGACTTGACAAATTTTACTTTTGGGAGGAGAGACCAGGACCAATATAAAAATAGTCTTAAGGGCGCCTGGGTGGCTCAGTTGGTTAAGCCACTGCCTTCGGCTCAGGTCATGATCCTGGGGTCCCGGGATCGAGTCCCGCGTCGGGCTCCCTGCTCGGCGGGGGGTCTGCTTCTCCCTCTGACCCTCCCCCCTCATGCTCTCTCTCTCTCTCATTCTCTCTCTCAAATAAATAAATAAATAAAAATCTTTTAAAAAAATAAAAAATAAAAATAGTCTTAAAAGTCAGAATTTGTTTGATAGGTAATGAATACGCAATGTGCCGAGAACAGGGGCTGACTCATAATGCTTAATTAATTTAAATAGATAGATAGATAGATACTATATGTATATATATACACAGTTTGTTCCATGAATGATTTAACTCAAGAACAGCAATGCCAACAGAGACTAAGAATCCACTCTTTAATCCCTGATAGACTTTAGTGCACTCTTTATTAGCTGTCCATCATGTTTGTTTTTAAGAAGAAAAATTTAGACTTAGGTTGGTGGCAGCTTCTTTAGTATTAACCATGTCAGGTAATATACTAGGCATTCTCCATTCATGATTTCTGTCTAATTACAGTAGTCCAATGAATTAGCCATTTCCCTCACCCTTTTACCAGTGCAGGCTCTGGAGGCTCAGAGAAGTTCAGCAACTTGTGCCATGTTTAATACATTGTAAAAGATGTCACTGATATTCAAACTACAAAGTTGGGGTTAAGTGTTAGGCTCTATCTTCTCTGCACAATGAACCCACCTAGGCTAGACTCTTCTGACCTTTGATTTAATGCAAGGGGAAAATGGATTCTAGGCCCTGGGGACAATATTTTTCTACTGTGCTCCTTAGAGGTGTTTCTAGGAGCCCATGGCTTCTCTGAACTTTCATGTACAAGGCTCATGCTGTATTACCATCAGGTTCATGTGTGTCGCTCTTACCTTTTGCAGGTAAGTGTCCATGGTAGTAGGACCATGCCTCATTTATATTACTCTGCTCAGTTCCTGGCATTATGCTTGGCACTTTGTAGGGATTCACTTATGTTTATTGAATTTTATTGAATCATATCAGGCCTGCACTCGGGGCAGGAATGATATGGTAGGTAGCTCACTCACTCATTCACTTGGAATGAAGTTCCAGGTCCCAGGGTGTCAGCTATTGATTGTGGGATTTGGGGCTGCTCACTCTCTTTGAGCCTCATTTTCCTCCTCTGGAACTCCCTACCCGATAGTGTTGTTTGGAAGGCTAAATGAAGTAAGTAGATGAATGAGACACCAGCCACAATGTCAAGCACATACTGGACAGAAACCATCTGGGTTCCTTTTTCCTCCCCTGCCCCTTTGATGCTAATTTTGAAGGTGACTTTAGGATATGACTGTCCTTTAAAATCCAGGAATTCCAGTAATCCAGAGCCTTCTTGTGTTTCAAGTATTCTTGGTTGTATGTTAAGTGACCTGAAGCCATTAATGATTCACTCATTGGTCTTAACAAGCTAATATGCCCCTAAAGGTGCTTTCACAATACAAGCAAAGGGAAGCAAAGGGTTGAACCATTTATTCTCTGAATTTGATTGATGTCGACAGGCAATCTGGACAGCTGAGGTCCAAATGCACACTATTTTCCTGTTCTTCCATGGCAGGATTGATTTTAGCCTGAATCATCTGAATAATTGCCTTAGCTCCCCTAAGACATGTCTTTCACTTTGTAGGTGTAGACAGCTATAGAAAACAAGTATTATTTTAACCTCCTTAAAACATGGAAACTCTCAAACACAGAGAGGTTAATTGGTGTGACAAATGTCACACAGCTCCTCAGTCATGAGGCTGTGAGACAGCCTCCAGGTCTCCAAGCTACCCCTCCTCTCAGCACATTAAAGTAAACCATTATAGCTGCTTAAACACATCTATGCTTTAAATAGAAATAATAACCTTTACAATCACACATTTCTTCAGTTTGAGGTATAGAAAATCATAGTCTGAAGCTGGTATAATAATAATGAGGTAAAGGATTTTTATTATGCCCATTACCTAAATGTCACATATTTTCATGTCTTAAACTCATACTTTGCACTTAGGTAAAACAGACAGTAGATGGTTAGAAAACAAACAACAGAGGTTAAAGTCCTTATTTTTCTCCATCAAATGATAAATTATGCTATTAGGAGTCATGAATTCATCTATTTAATCAAGTGTTCTGAGGCTCCTTGTGTGTTAATGGTGTGTACTGTAGAAAGACAAAATACACAGGATAGGTTCTCACTGGAGTGCACTTTCCATAAGAATGAGTGAGGTGCCGCCCTGGAGAAAGATCAACACCTACAGTTTGAAGAACTAAGGTTCCTGACCCGATTCTGCACCAACTGACAGATTGCCTGTCCTGACCTGACTCTGCACCAATGCCCTTGAGGAATGGAAACTATAGTATCCAGCTGGACTAACATTTAATGGGTTTTATTTAGAACCTACTGAGATCATATTAAAGAAAGGACTAAAAATATTGAAGGGCCTTATGAATGAATTACTACAGAATTCAATATAACCCCATTATTTCATGAGGTATTAGGAAATAAGTTATTAGGCCTATTTTCCCTTTAGGAACTTGAAGTCCATATAAGCAAGTTTATGATCATACTCAAGATCACATAGTAAGCTGCCCCATACAGATAGGCTCTGTAGCAATGGGCATTGGGATTGGAATTGTCCTCTATAAACATAAATGTGAGATCAGAGAGAAGAGGAAGGAGTGTGTCATATTAAGCCACTTGTCTCCATTTTGTGGAGGAGGATGCTGAACTAAATGGAAGTCTTTGAATTACCTGCAGATTACAGTTGCAGTTGTCTGTCTCCCACCCCCTCATAAGTAATTGAAAGTTCTTGTACACTGCACTTTGCTCTGCCTAAAGTATTGATTGTGCTTCCTAGCACGTTGTTTCATAATACTGGAGCCCTATGGAATGTGGAGGGAACTAGGCATAAGATAAGACCCAGGAGACTCTTAGTTTGAGGACTAATTTGCTCTGTGACTTTGAGCAAGTGACTCAATTTCCTTTAACTCTCCTGTATTTAAAATTGGAATGATACCCCTTTCCCTACTTACCTTATAAATGAAGAGATTATACTGAGAATGTAGTAGAATAATAAATGTTAATACAAAGGTTAAAATGCCATACAAATGCAAGATTTTCCTTATGATGGTTTCTTAACTCTGATAGGCTGTTACAGGAAAGCATAGCATATACGATCATCAGTCAATTAAAATGTCCTAAGTGTCTAACAGGTACTACCCAGAGAGGGTGGGGAAATGTGGCAGGGTCATGAGAATTTAGAGAGCTGTATCAAACTAAGTGGATATGATAACTAGATACAGGAAGGCTCACACCCAGTCAAGTGCTGCTTGTTGAAGACTGAACAGGTGGTTTACATTTTAGAAAATACAAAAATATCAGAGGAAAGAAATTTTGCTTTCACAGAGGAGATAGGACTGTATCTTGGTCTGACAAATTGGTAGGACAGGGGAGGGCAGTAAGTCATTCCTGTAGAGTAGAATATAACCTACATGAGGAAAGGGCTTTTGGTCCGTCTGTTCATTGATATATCCCAGGGCACCTTAAATATGTGTGAGGCACCATATTATGCCTTTTTGAGTCACCATAAATATGTTTGCATCATTGAGAGATGAGAACAAGAGCAAGGTATGCAGGTTAAAAAGAAAAAAAAAAATAGTGTACAAGAGCAAACTAGGCTATCTTCCTGACAGGAGAAGGCTCATGATGGAGTTTAGTAAAAGATAAGTTCGAAAGAGAAAGTTGGAAGCAAAGCTGAAAACAATACTTACTAAAGGAACCAAAACTGCCTGTATTTGGAACTATAAAGAGTCCTAGCAATGTTAAATATCTTAATCTGGGCTTGACAGACTCCCAGGCAGGGGGAAGATTTATAGATGTGGTGTAGGGAATCCATAACACCCTCCCCTAATATGTATTGCACAGTTGTATATGTGAGTGTGTTTCTCACAGTTAAGCTTAGTTTCCTGTCAGATACCTGAGGTGGTATATGCCATAAAACAGCCAAAGAGGCTGAGGTCCTGAAAGCCCACATATGTAGCAACTTTGTTACATGAAGAATCATTTTATCCTATGTTATTACTGCATTTGGGGAAACTTCATAATTAATTATATCTAATTTTGTGTCATATGCTTCAAATGTGTGTGTGTTTACTATATTTTAAGGATGTTGACTATTCCTCTGCTTTCCTGTGTGTGTAGCTCAGTCCCAGCCAGATCGTAGGCGCTCAAAAGTGACTGTGCAAATAAAAATAGATCTGAATCCATCAAGTAACACATCTAGCTGAAACAGGTTTATTTTCCCCTGTTATGAAAGCACAATGCTTATTATTTCATAGAGATGATCACTTCTGCTATGTGGTTGAACATCTTTGGTGTTCAAATATATCCTCAAGTGCCTCTGAGATGTGAATTCAGTTTAAATAAACCCTTCTTAAGGACTTACCCCAAAATAGTTGAGGCTACTAAGATGGCAGTCCTAGAAAATAATCTCCATGCCTTTTCATCTAGGAAGAGATATAAGGCTCCTACCTAGAGCATCCCTTCCCTATAGCCACAAGTTAAAAAATAAAAAAGGTAAGGATGCATGCATTTCCATTAAAATTAAAGGAAGCTGTCAGCATATGGATTGGCACTATCCTCTGAGAACTATAGGTAGTCGTCCATTGAGGAAGGAATGAAACTCCATCAAGCTTGGTGAAACCATGGTCACGAGCACCTCTGCCTGTAAACATTAACCCAGAAATAAAGGCTGGAAACTGGTTCTGAAGTTCAGTCAGTTTTAATGCTAGCAATTACAAAAATGACTTTATATAAATACATCTCAGCAAGATACAAACAGCAATATTAGAGATTTCTGATGAACCTTTAACTCCTCTGAGATATGGGGCCTATCTTGGCACTAGCAGTTTTATCAGCAGTTTACTAACGGTGTCCCAATAAATAGAAATGCAGGCAAGCCTTCTTTTCACACTAGAAACTTAGGTATTCCCAACATTCTTACTGTGGTCACCTTGTTTTATCATAGGAATGAAAATATGGCATCACGTCAAACAAATGATGCCAATTACGGTGGTAGGAATGCACACACAAGGCAATGTGAAACCTCTGACAGTTTTTTACTTACTGGTTAAGTCAGTGGTAGGACAGGGATTCCTGTACTTCCAGTGAAGTATGTTTAGAATCGTGACATCTTTGTGCATTGTCTGGTAACATTGAGCAATAAAAATTGGATCTGGTAGAACAAATAACCATTTAGTGGTTGAGAATTCTGGTGAGGCCAAGACTGTAGCTTTGAGCCTCAGCTTTGAATGGGTGGACAGGGCATTTTGATCTTAAAGTTTTAAAAAGCTCCACTTAAGCCAGGTGGAATTTAGAGTTGTGAAATTGGCTTTTATTGCTTTGAACATGGTATAAGGACTTAAGTGGACCATGAGGTGTTTTGACCTTTGCAGGACCCAACAGCTTATGGCACCTTTGACCAAGGGTGAGCTACCGTTGCTATAGTGTCAGCTTGAAGAAAACTGCTCTTCAGTGCTCTGGCCTTAAGCAAAGCCTCCCATGCTTGGATAAAGACATAGAAGGGCCCCAGCACATAGAAATAGGCCATAGACTCCTGCAAAAGCACCCATTGCTGAGGCAAGAAAAGAAAGCCTTTATGAGTACAGACCTTTTAGGCATCTGATTATTTTTTGTACATTGCTTCACCAGGATGGTGGTAGCTTCACCAAGAACAGTGAGGTCAATTCAATGCTTCGTTGATTATCCAGGTATGAATTGTTTGCTCTGTAAATTACATGTACTAGATTAAAGATGAGATAGGTGAGAGTTATGCTGGAGTATTCACTTGTAGGTTATCTGATTTTTACCTTCAACTCCTCCTGGGTGCATTGCCAAATGGCCTCATCATCATCATTCAGGGAAAACATCTACCCTGTAGAAGACACTAAAAGTCAAATCTGCTTCAGAGACAAAGACGAAATAGTGTAGTATAGTTAGTGTTATTTTCCCCTTCTTAACTGCGACTAACAGTAAGTGCCAAGAGTGGGTAGACAGAGACACAAGGCTGAGCATTTTGAGAAGAAACAAGGTCTTCTTTTTTTTTTCCTGAGAGAGAGAGAGAGTGAGGGTGCATGGAGTGGAAAGGGGAAGAGGGAGAGGAAGAGAAAGAATCTTAAGGAGGATTCATACCCAGCACAGAGCCAGACATGGAGCTCAATCTCACAACCCTGAGATCATGACCTGAGCTGAAATCAAGAGTCTGACATTTAATCAACTGAGCCAGTTAGGCACCCCAAAATAAGGTCTTAAAGAGCGGCTCTAGTTAAACTAAAGAATTGGGAGGTATACTATCTCTTGTCCGCTTGCAAGCCGCTGGTTTACTTCTGTGTAGGACTAAAACATACTAATCTAAGCACTAAAATACCCAAAGGGTATTTATTACAATTATATATTAGACCTTCACCCGAGTAGAGTGCTTTATAATACTCATAGCACTGTAAGTCTTTCAAGTAGGCAAAACTGGACTCAAACTATTTTTGTGTTAGGATCAGCATTCGCTGCAATATCTCCAGCCCCTTCCCTGTGGCCCCACTGATGTTGACCTTTGTCCCTTAAAACCTTTTTTCTAGTCTTCTGACTGCCCCTCTAAAAATTGACCTCATACTGATTGGTCTTAGAGTACCTAGTCTAATCAGTCACTAATTTTTATACCCTAAATTCCTCTAGAATATAACTGGTGCAGTCTAGCACCTCATCTCTCTCAGGTGAGCTTTCATAGTGTTCCCCCAATTAAACTTTCTTTCTCTGTCTTTGACACTCTACCAATGTCCTGGCAATGAATGAGATGCTAAGCTCAAAGGAGTTAATTGAGTTTAATAAATGGTAAGGGGGAGGGGAGAGGAAGTAAAGAAGCCAAAAGGACATGGTGAAAGACCTAAACTAGCAAGAGCAGAACGTCATGTCCACCCGTAAAGGAGCTGCCAAAGAAGAGGGGCTGCCTGATAAGTACTGTGACCATGGAGGAAAACAACCATGGCTAAACATGTAAGGAGGCATAGAGGGACTAGGGGAATGAATACAACAAACTATCCCTCCTTCTGACCGACCTCAAACTGTTGCCAGTGCTTTTCGTTGGTAAACCCCTACCAATGAGATGGCAAGGGGTCTAGGCAGTGCAGACCATAGTTATTAGCCTGCAAGACAAAGAAGTACAGAGAACAGGTGAGTGAGGGGTGGAGCAAGTGGAGGATAACCACTCCCACAAATTTATCTTCCACAGGAGAGGCAGAATGATGTACCCAACATGCTATACTTGACCGGATCACTCTAGTCATTGAAACATTCCCTTGCCTCCCAATAACCTACAGAATTAAGCCCAAGCCAGACACTCAAAGTCCTCCTTGTTCTTGTCTGACTGACCTTGCTGGCATCATCCCCAGAACCTCTTTGCTTCCTTGAATGATTTAAAACCATTTTACTGGGTTTTTATCGTTCTCACATAGCATGTCACTTCTTTCCTTTAAGTTTTTGTTTCTGGAATTTCTTCTGGAATTTCTTTTTGCCTTTGGCAGTCAAATTCAAATGTCATCTCCTTTGGGAATCCTTGGCCAAAAGCCACATTATTCTACGTGTATTTCTTTTTTAGAATTTACCTTAAAATTAAATTGGACCATATGAAGTTTCTGCTGTTCTGCTGTTTTGACCAACAAAAAATGGAATTTCATATGTAGAGTCCTGTCTCTCTTGCCCATAGGAAAGTCTCCTGAAGGCAGGGCAATCTCTGATTTGGGTTTATCCCTTGCCAGGTAGCTGGATAGCTGCAAATGGTGGGTGATTTATACCTGCTTATGGAACTGAATTGAACAAAGGTCCATATTTTATATTTGCTAAGCCATGAGGAGCAGGAACCATATCAATCTTGATTTCTTAGTAAATATTTGTTGTTTGGAACATAAAACATAACCCAAACCCATGTTTGTCAGTTCTCATAAGCAAGGGAAATGGGTGAAAATTACTTTTTCCATTCTTGTTCTAGACTTGAAGTATCTCAGCTTTCAGAAGACTCAGTTTACAAAGACATGACCACTATAAACACAGTTTTAAGAATTCTGAAAGTAACTTAATAAAATAAGCTAGTCAATGTAATTGATCAAATGCCCTCAATAGCAAAATACCAGGGGTAAGAAAGCAGGTTTATACTAGACATTTTAATATACATAAATGAACCATGTGGAGGCTGAGGGACCTTGTAGTTTCCTAAAAATCCCTTCTAAGTGTAAATGGCAGCTGATTATATTTGATGTCATTCAAAGTACAAGGGCCTCGGAAGCTGAGGTCTAAATGGGGCCGACAACCAGACATGGCATTTGAGCCTTCTAGATTTATAGCCTATTTCCAAGTCACTTTGGCTGCTTTATTCACAAAAAAAAAGAGAAATGCCACCTGACCAAAAATGACCAATGAGTGTTCATAAATCTCTCTCAAGTCCTATCAAAACTAAAGTTTCTGTGGTAATTCTCCTATTAAAAGAAATGTAAAATTTATTCCAAAATGGGAGAAGGGGAGAGGGGAGGTGCCTGGCAGGCTTCAGGAAGCCAGGGCATTTGAGCAAGATTAGCTCATGCTTCTACCAGCAGAAGTCACATTTTGGCCCCTCATATCATGAAAATACCATTTGTTGTGAAATACAAGGACACAGTCTGTGTGTGAGAGAGAGAGTGCTTAAAGTCCCCCATCCTGCACCCCTGACTGCTCAGTGATGTTGGTCCCCATCCCTTCATGCCTTGTTAGGGCCAGCCAGGGCCAGCTGGCCTGGCTGTCCCTGTCCTCAGGCCTGGGCACCATTGTCCTGGAGCTTGCCCAGCCCGCATCCCTTTGAAGCTGCTCCAAAGAAACTTTATCCCTCTGTTCCAGCTGGTGTTTCATTAAGCCCTGGCTTCACAGGATTTTCCACTCCCGTTGACACATCAGAGCAAAGATGTAGCCATTAAAATAATGAAGAAAAAGGGAGTGAGCCGAGGAGAAACGGTTGTAAGGGAAATTGAAAAGGAGTACAAGGTTATTTAAAAAATGAAGGCCAACTGTAAAAAATAAAATAAAATCTACCACTTCCTCGTCTCTTTCTCTTTTTTCCTCGCCTACATGTGTGTGTCCTAAGCTGTCCAGATTTTTCACAAAGCCTCATAAGGAATGACTTCAGAGAGGCCCTGGCTCTGCGAAACAGCTGACAGTCACAGGTCTAAATTAGGAGCAGCTGATAAGAATCCCAAAGATATTCTACACATGAACACAAGGGAACTCTGAGCACTGAGGATTTCTAGCCTCTCTCAGAAATAAATCATCGTATCTTCTGCTCGTCAGACATCAAGCCCACCTAAGTTATTAACGACCCCCTGTGTGACCTCCATATTCTTACCTCCAAGGTTTTGCCCAGACAGGAGTGTCTGTTCCAGATGTATCTTTCACTTTTTCAAAGGTACATTGGCTCCATACTTACCTGGCCATAAAATCTTTTTTGATGATCATCCACCCTTTTGGTAAGGTATATATGATGTGTTTTTAGTCTCC